>NW_028166603.1:155000-222500 GCF_964263955.1 Coregonus lavaretus
TCTGTCTGTCTGTCTGTCTGTCTGTTTTTCACCAAAAAAATAACAAATACTTCACCAGGATAGTGGGTATGTGTCTGTCTGTTTGTCTGTGACTTTTTCCCCACAGCCCCCGAAAACTTGGCGAGTGGGTTCGGGGACAACCCGCGAGAACCCGGCCTTGAGTAAACAGAGTGCATCTCGGGCCCCGACCTCTGACTTCCATACGACTCTGGTTTCTCTTCATTACGCACTGTCTGTCTGTCTGTCTGTCTGTCTGTTTTTCACCAAAAAAATAACAAATACTTCACCAGGATAGTGGGTATGTGTCTGTCTGTTTGTCTGTGACTTTTTCCCCACAACCCCCGAAAACTTGGCGAGTGGGTTCGGGGACAACCCGCGAGAACCCGGCCTTGAGTAAACAGAGTGCATCTCGGGCCCCGACCTCTGACTTCCATACGACTCTGGTTTCTCTTCATTACGCACTGTCTGTCTGTCTGTCTGTCTGTCTGTCTGTCTGTCTGTCTGTCTGTCTGTCTGTCTGTCTGTCTGTCTGTCTGTTTTTCACCAAAAAAATAACAAATACTTCACCAGGATAGTGGGTATGTGTCTGTCTGTTTGTCTGTGACTTTTTCCCCACAGCCCCCGAAAACTTGGCGAGTGGGTTCGTTGACAACCCGCGAGAACCCGGCCTTGAGTAAACAGAGTGCATCTCGGGCCCCGACCTCTGACTTCCATACGACTCTGGTTTCTCTTCATTACGCACTGTCTGTCTGTCTGTCTGTCTGTCTGTTTTTCACCAAAAAAATAACAAATACTTCACCAGGATAGTGGGTATGTGTCTGTCTGTTTGTCTGTGACTTTTTCCCCACAGCCCCCAAAAACTTGGCGAGTGGGTTCGGGGACAACCCGCGAGAACCCGGCCTTGAGTAAACAGAGTGCATCTCGGGCCCCGACCTCTGACTTCCATACGACTCTGGTTTCTCTTCATTACGCACTGTCTGTCTGTCTGTCTGTCTGTCTGTCTGTCTGTTTTTCACCAAAAAAATAACAAATACTTCACCAGGATAGTGGGTATGTGTCTGTCTGTTTGTCTGTGACTTTTTCCCCACAGCCCCCGAAAACTTGGCGAGTGGGTTCGGGGACAACCCGCGAGAACCCGGCCTTGAGTAAACAGAGTGCATCTCGGGCCCCGACCTCTGACTTCCATACGACTCTGGTTTCTCTTCATTACGCACTGTCTGTCTGTCTGTCTGTCTGTCTGTCTGTCTGTTTTTCACCAAAAAAATAACAAATACTTCACCAGGATAGTGGGTATGTGTCTGTCTGTTTGTCTGTGACTTTTTCCCCACAGCCCCCGAAAACTTGGCGAGTGGGTTCGGGGACAACCCGCGAGAACCCGGCCTTGAGTAAACAGAGTGCATCTCGGGCCCCGACCTCTGACTTCCATACGACTCTGGTTTCTCTTCATTACGCACTGTCTGTCTGTCTGTCTGTCTGTCTGTCTGTTTTTCACCAAAAAAATAACAAATACTTCACCAGGATAGTGGGTATGTGTCTGTCTGTTTGTCTGTGATTTTTTCCCCACAACCCCCGAAAACTTGGCGAGTGGGTTCGGGGACAACCCGCGAGAACCCGGCCTTGAGTAAACAGAGTGCATCTCGGGCCCCGACCTCTGACTTCCATACGACTCTGGTTTCTCTTCATTACGCACTGTCTGTCTGTCTGTCTGTCTGTCTGTCTGTCTGTCTGTCTGTCTGTTTTTCACCAAAAAAATAACAAATACTTCACCAGGATAGTGGGTATGTGTCTGTCTGTTTGTCTGTGACTTTTTCCCCACAGCCCCCGAAAACTTGGCGAGTGGGTTTGGGGGCAGCCCGCGAGAACCCGGCCTTGAGTAAACAGAGTGCATCTCGGGCCCCGACCTCTGACTTCCATACGACTCTGGTTTCTCTTCATTACGCACTGTCTGTCTGTCTGTCTGTCTGTCTGTCTGTCTGTCTGTCTGTCTGTTTTTCACCAAAAAAATAACAAATACTTCACCAGGATAGTGGGTATGTGTCTGTCTGTTTGTCTGTGACTTTTTCCCCACAGCCCCCGAAAACTTGGCGAGTGGGTTCGGGGACAACCCGCGAGAACCCGGCCTTGAGTAAACAGAGTGCATCTCGGGCCCCGACCTCTGACTTCCATACGACTCTGGTTTCTCTTCATTACGCACTGTCTGTCTGTCTGTCTGTCTGTCTGTTTTTCACCAAAAAAATAACAAATACTTCACCAGGATAGTGGGTATGTGTCTGTCTGTTTGTCTGTGACTTTTTCCCCACAGCCCCCGAAAACTTGGCGAGTGGGTTCGGGGACAACCCGCGAGAACCCGGCCTTGAGTAAACAGAGTGCATCTCGGGCCCCGACCTCTGACTTCCATACGACTCTGGTTTCTCTTCATTACGCACTGTCTGTCTGTCTGTCTGTCTGTCTGTTTTTCACCAAAAAAATAACAAATACTTCACCAGGATAGTGGGTATGTGTCTGTCTGTTTGTCTGTGACTTTTTCCCCACAGCCCCCGAAAACTTGGCGAGTGGGTTCGGGGACAACCCGCGAGAACCCGGCCTTGAGTAAACAGAGTGCATCTCGGGCCCCGACCTCTGACTTCCATACGACTCTGGTTTCTCTTCATTACGCACTGTCTGTCTGTCTGTCTGTCTGTCTGTCTGTCTGTTTTTCACCAAAAAAATAACAAATACTTCACCAGGATAGTGGGTATGTGTCTGTCTGTTTGTCTGTGACTTTTTCCCCACAGCCCCCGAAAACTTGGCGAGTGGGTTCGGGGACAACCCGCGAGAACCCGGCCTTGAGTAAACAGAGTGCATCTCGGGCCCCGACCTCTGACTTCCATACGACTCTGGTTTCTCTTCATTACGCACTGTCTGTCTGTCTGTCTGTCTGTCTGTCTGTCTGTTTTTCACCAAAAAAATAACAAATACTTCACCAGGATAGTGGGTATGTGTCTGTCTGTTTGTCTGTGACTTTTTCCCCACAGCCCCCGAAAACTTGGCGAGTGGGTTCGGGGACAACCCGCGAGAACCCGGCCTTGAGTAAACAGAGTGCATCTCGGGCCCCGACCTCTGACTTCCATACGACTCTGGTTTCTCTTCATTACGCACTGTCTGTCTGTCTGTCTGTCTGTCTGTCTGTTTTTCACCAAAAAAATAACAAATACTTCACCAGGATAGTGGGTATGTGTCTGTCTGTTTGTCTGTGACTTTTTCCCCACAACCCCCGAAAACTTGGCGAGTGGGTTCGGGGACAACCCGCGAGAACCCGGCCTTGAGTAAACAGAGTGCATCTCGGGCCCCGACCTCTGACTTCCATACGACTCTGGTTTCTCTTCATTACGCACTGTCTGTCTGTCTGTCTGTCTGTCTGTCTGTCTGTCTGTCTGTTTTTCACCAAAAAAATAACAAATACTTCACCAGGATAGTGGGTATGTGTCTGTCTGTTTGTCTGTGACTTTTTCCCCACAGCCCCCGAAAACTTGGCCAGTGGGTTTGGGGGCAGCCCGCGAGAACCCGGCCTTGAGTAAACAGAGTGCATCTCGGGCCCCGACCTCTGACTTCCATACGACTCTGGTTTCTCTTCATTACGCACTGTCTGTCTGTCTGTCTGTCTGTCTGTCTGTCTGTCTGTCTGTCTGTTTTTCACCAAAAAAATAACAAATACTTCACCAGGATAGTGGGTATGTGTCTGTCTGTTTGTCTGTGACTTTTTCCCCACAGCCCCCGAAAACTTGGCGAGTGGGTTCGGGGACAACCCGCGAGAACCCGGCCTTGAGTAAACAGAGTGCATCTCGGGCCCCGACCTCTGACTTCCATACGACTCTGGTTTCTCTTCATTACGCACTGTCTGTCTGTCTGTCTGTCTGTCTGTTTTTCACCAAAAAAATAACAAATACTTCACCAGGATAGTGGGTATGTGTCTGTCTGTTTGTCTGTGACTTTTTCCCCACAGCCCCCGAAAACTTGGCGAGTGGGTTCGGGGACAACCCGCGAGAACCCGGCCTTGAGTAAACAGAGTGCATCTCGGGCCCCGACCTCTGACTTCCATACGACTCTGGTTTCTCTTCATTACGCACTGTCTGTCTGTCTGTCTGTCTGTCTGTCTGTCTGTTTTTCACCAAAAAAATAACAAATACTTCACCAGGATAGTGGGTATGTGTCTGTCTGTTTGTCTGTGACTTTTTCCCCACAACCCCCGAAAACTTGGCGAGTGGGTTCGGGGACAACCCGCGAGAACCCGGCCTTGAGTAAACAGAGTGCATCTCGGGCCCCGACCTCTGACTTCCATACGACTCTGGTTTCTCTTCATTACGCACTGTCTGTCTGTCTGTCTGTCTGTCTGTCTGTCTGTCTGTTTTTCAACAAAAAAATAACAAATACTTCACCAGGATAGTGGGTATGTGTCTGTCTGTTTGTCTGTGACTTTTTCCCCACAGCCCCCGAAAACTTGGCGAGTGGGTTCGGGGACAACCCGCGAGAACCCGGCCTTGAGTAAACAGAGTGCATCTCGGGCCCCGACCTCTGACTTCCATACGACTCTGGTTTCTCTTCATTACGCACTGTCTGTCTGTCTGTCTGTCTGTCTGTCTGTTTTTCACCAAAAAAATAACAAATACTTCACCAGGATAGTGGGTATGTGTCTGTCTGTTTGTCTGTGACTTTTTCCCCACAGCCCCCGAAAACTTGGCGAGTGGGTTCGGGGACAACCCGCGAGAACCCGGCCTTGAGTAAACAGAGTGCATCTCGGGCCCCGACCTCTGACTTCCATACGACTCTGGTTTCTCTTCATTACGCACTGTCTGTCTGTCTGTCTGTCTGTCTGTCTGTTTTTCACCAAAAAAATAACAAATACTTCACCAGGATAGTGGGTATGTGTCTGTCTGTTTGTCTGTGACTTTTTCCCCACAGCCCCCGAAAACTTGGCGAGTGGGTTCGGGGACAACCCGCGAGAACCCGGCCTTGAGTAAACAGAGTGCATCTCGGGCCCCGACCTCTGACTTCCATACGACTCTGGTTTCTCTTCATTACGCACTGTCTGTCTGTCTGTCTGTCTGTCTGTTTTTCACCAAAAAAATAACAAATACTTCACCAGGATAGTGGGTATGTGTCTGTCTGTTTGTCTGTGACTTTTTCCCCACAGCCCCCGAAAACTTGGCGAGTGGGTTCGGGGACAACCCGCGAGAACCCGGCCTTGAGTAAACAGAGTGCATCTCGGGCCCCGACCTCTGACTTCCATACGACTCTGGTTTCTCTTCATTACGCACTGTCTGTCTGTCTGTCTGTCTGTCTGTCTGTCTGTTTTTCACCAAAAAAATAACAAATACTTCACCAGGATAGTGGGTATGTGTCTGTCTGTTTGTCTGTGACTTTTTCCCCACAACCCACGAAAACTTGGCGAGTGGGTTCGGGGACAACCCGCGAGAACCCGGCCTTGAGTAAACAGAGTGCATCTCGGGCCCCGACCTCTGACTTCCATACGACTCTGGTTTCTCTTCATTACGCACTGTCTGTCTGTCTGTCTGTCTGTCTGTCTGTCTGTCTGTCTGTTTTTCACCAAAAAAATAACAAATACTTCACCAGGATAGTGGGTATGTGTCTGTCTGTTTGTCTGTGACTTTTTCCCCACAGCCCCCGAAAACTTGGCGAGTGGGTTCGGGGACAACCCGCGAGAACCCGGCCTTGAGTAAACAGAGTGCATCTCGGGCCCCGACCTCTGACTTCCATACGACTCTGGTTTCTCTTCATTACGCACTGTCTGTCTGTCTGTCTGTCTGTCTGTCTGTCTGTTTTTCACCAAAAAAATAACAAATACTTCACCAGGATAGTGGGTATGTGTCTGTCTGTTTGTCTGTGACTTTTTCCCCACAGCCCCCGAAAACTTGGCGAGTGGGTTCGGGGACAACCCGCGAGAACCCGGCCTTGAGTAAACAGAGTGCATCTCGGGCCCCGACCTCTGACTTCCATACGACTCTGGTTTCTCTTCATTACGCACTGTCTGTCTGTCTGTCTGTCTGTCTGTCTGTTTTTCACCAAAAAAATAACAAATACTTCACCAGGATAGTGGGTATGTGTCTGTCTGTTTGTCTGTGACTTTTTCCCCACAGCCCCCGAAAACTTGGCGAGTGGGTTCGGGGACAACCCGCGAGAACCCGGCCTTGAGTAAACAGAGTGCATCTCGGGCCCCGACCTCTGACTTCCATACGACTCTGGTTTCTCTTCATTACGCACTGTCTGTCTGTCTGTCTGTCTGTCTGTCTGTCTGTCTGTTTTTCACCAAAAAAATAACAAATACTTCACCAGGATAGTGGGTATGTGTCTGTCTGTTTGTCTGTGACTTTTTCCCCACAACCCACGAAAACTTGGCGAGTGGGTTCGGGGACAACCCGCGAGAACCCGGCCTTGAGTAAACAGAGTGCATCTCGGGCCCCGACCTCTGACTTCCATACGACTCTGGTTTCTCTTCATTACGCACTGTCTGTCTGTCTGTCTGTCTGTCTGTCTGTCTGTCTGTCTGTCTGTTTTTCACCAAAAAAATAACAAATACTTCACCAGGATAGTGGGTATGTGTCTGTCTGTTTGTCTGTGACTTTTTCCCCACAGCCCCCGAAAACTTGGCGAGTGGGTTCGGGGACAACCCGCGAGAACCCGGCCTTGAGTAAACAGAGTGCATCTCGGGCCCCGACCTCTGACTTCCATACGACTCTGGTTTCTCTTCATTACGCACTGTCTGTCTGTCTGTCTGTCTGTCTGTCTGTTTTTCACCAAAAAAATAACAAATACTTCACCAGGATAGTGGGTATGTGTCTGTCTGTTTGTCTGTGACTTTTTCCCCACAGCCCCCGAAAACTTGGCGAGTGGGTTCGGGGACAACCCGCGAGAACCCGGCCTTGAGTAAACAGAGTGCATCTCGGGCCCCGACCTCTGACTTCCATACGACTCTGGTTTCTCTTCATTACGCACTGTCTGTCTGTCTGTCTGTCTGTCTGTCTGTTTTTCACCATAAAAATAACAAATACTTCACCAGGATAGTGGGTATGTGTCTGTCTGTTTGTCTGTGACTTTTTCCCCACAACCCCCGAAAACTTGGCGAGTGGGTTCGGGGACAACCCGCGAGAACCCGGCCTTGAGTAAACAGAGTGCATCTCGGGCCCCGACCTCTGACTTCCATACGACTCTGGTTTCTCTTCATTACGCACTGTCTGTCTGTCTGTCTGTCTGTCTGTCTGTCTGTCTGTCTGTTTTTCACCAAAAAAATAACAAATACTTCACCAGGATAGTGGGTATGTGTCTGTCTGTTTGTCTGTGACTTTTTCCCCACAGCCCCCGAAAACTTGGCGAGTGGGTTCGGGGACAACCCGCGAGAACCCGGCCTTGAGTAAACAGAGTGCATCTCGGGCCCCGACCTCTGACTTCCATACGACTCTGGTTTCTCTTCATTACGCACTGTCTGTCTGTCTGTCTGTCTGTCTGTTTTTCACCAAAAAAATAACAAATACTTCACCAGGATAGTGGGTATGTGTCTGTCTGTTTGTCTGTGACTTTTTCCCCACAGCCCCCGAAAACTTGGCGAGTGGGTTCGGGGACAACCCGCGAGAACCCGGCCTTGAGTAAACAGAGTGCATCTCGGGCCCCGACCTCTGACTTCCATACGACTCTGGTTTCTCTTCATTACGCACTGTCTGTCTGTCTGTCTGTCTGTCTGTCTGTCTGTTTTTCAACAAAAAAATAACAAATACTTCACCAGGATAGTGGGTATGTGTCTGTCTGTTTGTCTGTGACTTTTTCCCCACAGCCCCCGAAAACTTGGCGAGTGGGTTCGGGAACCCGGCCTTGAGTAAACAGAGTGCATCTCGGGCCCCGACCTCTGACTTCCATACGACTCTGGTTTCTCTTCATTACGCACTGTATGTCTGTCTGTCTGTCTGTCTGTCTGTCTGTTTTTCAACAAAAAAATAACAAATACTTCACCAGGATAGTGGGTATGTGTCTGTCTGTATGTCTGTGCCTTTTTCCCCACAGCCCCCGAAAACTTGGCGAGTGGGTTCGGGGACAACCCGCGAGAACCCGGCCTTGAGTAAACAGAGTGCATCTCGGGCCCCGACCTCTGACTTCCATACGACTCTGGTTTCTCTTCATTACGCACTGTCTGTCTGTCTGTCTGTCTGTCTGTCTGTAGAAAAAAAAATTCCAAACTGAAAGAAGGGCGAAGCGCTTTTCGTGCGGTCCAGCGTTTTCCCGCCATTTTTCTTTAAAAAAATAAAAATAAAAAAAATGTATTTGGTTTGGCATTCACCAGGATAGTGTCTGTCTGTCTGTCTGTCTGTGTCTGTCTGTCTGTCTGTCTGTTTTTCACCAAAAAAATAACAAATACTTCACCAGGATAGTGGGTATGTGTCTGTCTGTTTGTCTGTGACTTTTTCCCCACAGCCCCCGAAAACTTGGCGAGTGGGTTCGGGGACAACCCGCGAGAACCCGGCCTTGAGTAAACAGAGTGCATCTCGGGCCCCGACCTCTGACTTCCATACGACTCTGGTTTCTCTTCATTACGCACTGTCTGTCTGTCTGTCTGTCTGTCTGTCTGTCTGTCTGTCTGTCTGTCTGTTTTTCACCAAAAAAATAACAAAAACTTCACCAGGATAGTGGGTATGTGTCTGTCTGTTTGTCTGTGACTTTTTCCCCACAGCCCCCGAAAACTTGGCGAGTGGGTTCGGGGACAACCCGCGAGAACCCGGCCTTGAGTAAACAGAGTGCATCTCGGGCCCCGACCTCTGACTTCCATACGACTCTGGTTTCTCTTCATTACGCACTGTCTGTCTGTCTGTCTGTCTGTCTGTAGAAAAAAAAATTCCAAACTGAAAGAAGGGCGAAGCGCTTTTCGTGCGGTCCAGCGTTTTCCCGCCATTTTTCTTAAAAAAAAATATATATGTATTTGGTTTGGCATTCACCAGGATAGTGTCTGTCTGTCTGTCTGTCTGTCTGTCTGTGTCTGTCTGTCTGTCTGTCTGTTTTTCACCAAAAAAATAACAAATGCTTCACCAGGATAGTGGGTATGTGTCTGTCTGTTTGTCTGTGACTTTTTCCCCACAGCCCCCGAAAACTTGGCGAGTGGGTTCGGGGACAACCCGCGAGAACCCGGCCTTGAGTAAACAGAGTGCATCTCGGGCCCCGACCTCTGACTTCCATACGACTCTGGTTTCTCTTCATTACGCACTGTCTGTCTGTCTGTCTGTCTGTCTGTTTTTCACCAAAAAAATAACAAACACTTCACCAGGATAGTGGGTATGTGTCTGTCTGTTTGTCTGTGACTTTTTCCCCACAACCCCCGAAAACTTGGCGAGTGGGTTCGGGGACAACCCGCGAGAACCCGGCCTTGAGTAAACAGAGTGCATCTCGGGCCCCGACCTCTGACTTCCATACGACTCTGGTTTCTCTTCATTACGCACTGTCTGTCTGTCTGTCTGTCTGTCTGTCTGTTTTTCACCAAAAAAATAACAAATACTTCACCAGGATAGTGGGTATGTGTCTGTCTGTTTGTCTGTGACTTTTTCCCCACAGCCCCCGAAAACTTGGCGAGTGGGTTCGGGGACAACCCGCGAGAACCCGGCCTTGAGTAAACAGAGTGCATCTCGGGCCCCGACCTCTGACTTCCATACGACTCTGGTTTCTCTTCATTACGCACTGTCTGTCTGTCTGTCTGTCTGTCTGTCTGTTTTTCACCATAAAAATAACAAATACTTCACCAGGATAGTGGGTATGTGTCTGTCTGTTTGTCTGTGACTTTTTCCCCACAACCCCCGAAAACTTGGCGAGTGGGTTCGGGGACAACCCGCGAGAACCCGGCCTTGAGTAAACAGAGTGCATCTCGGGCCCCGACCTCTGACTTCCATACGACTCTGGTTTCTCTTCATTACGCACTGTCTGTCTGTCTGTCTGTCTGTCTGTAGAAAAAAAAATTCCAAACTGAAAGAAGGGCGAAGCGCTTTTCGTGCGGTCCAGCGTTTTCCCGCCATTTTTCTTAAAAAAAAATAAAAAATAAAAAATGTATTTGGTTTGGCATTCACCAGGATAGTGTCTGTCTGTCTGTCTGTCTGTCTGTCTGTCTGTGTCTGTCTGTCTGTCTGTCTGTCTGTCTGTTTTTCACCAAAAAAATAACAAATACTTCACCAGGATAGTGGGTATGTGTCTGTCTGTTTGTCTGTGACTTTTTCCCCACAGCCCCGAAAACTTGGCGAGTGGGTTCGGGGACAACCCGCGAGAACCCGGCCTTGAGTAAACAGAGTGCATCTCGGGCCCCGACCTCTGACTTCCATACGACTCTGGTTTCTCTTCATTACGCACTGTCTGTCTGTCTGTCTGTCTGTTTTTCACCAAAAAAATAACAAATACTTCACCAGGATAGTGGGTATGTGTCTGTCTGTTTGTCTGTGACTTTTTCCCCACAGCCCCCGAAAACTTGGCGAGTGGGTTCGGGGACAACCCGCGAGAACCCGGCCTTGAGTAAACAGAGTGCATCTCGGGCCCCGACCTCTGACTTCCATACGACTCTGGTTTCTCTTCATTACGCACTGTCTGTCTGTCTGTCTGTCTGTCTGTCTGTCTGTCTGTCTGTTTTTCAACAAAAAAATAACAAATACTTCACCAGGATAGTGGGTATGTGTCTGTCTGTTTGTCTGTGACTTTTTCCCCACAGCCCCCGAAAACTTGGCGAGTGGGTTCGGGGACAACCCGCGAGAACCCGGCCTTGAGTAAACAGAGTGCATCTCGGGCCCCGACCTCTGACTTCCATACGACTCTGGTTTCTCTTCATTACGCACTGTCTGTCTGTCTGTCTGTCTGTCTGTCTGTCTGTTTTTCACCAAAAAAATAACAAATACTTCACCAGGATAGTGGGTATGTGTCTGTCTGTTTGTCTGTGACTTTTTCCCCACAGCCCCCGAAAACTTGGCGAGTGGGTTCGGGGACAACCCGCGAGAACCCGGCCTTGAGTAAACAGAGTGCATCTCGGGCCCCGACCTCTGACTTCCATACGACTCTGGTTTCTCTTCATTACGCACTGTCTGTCTGTCTGTCTGTCTGTCTGTCTGTCTGTCTGTCTGTCTGTCTGTTTTTCACCAAAAAAATAACAAATACTTCACCAGGATAGTGGGTATGTGTCTGTCTGTTTGTCTGTGACTTTTTCCCCACAGCCCCCGAAAACTTGGCGAGTGGGTTCGGGGACAACCCGCGAGAACCCGGCCTTGAGTAAACAGAGTGCATCTCGGGCCCCGACCTCTGACTTCCATACGACTCTGGTTTCTCTTCATTACGCACTGTCTGTCTGTCTGTCTGTCTGTCTGTCTGTCTGTCTGTCTGTCTGTTTTTCACCAAAAAAATAACAAATACTTCACCAGGATAGTGGGTATGTGTCTGTCTGTTTGTCTGTGACTTTTTCCCCACAGCCCCCGAAAACTTGGCGAGTGGGTTCGGGGACAACCCGCGAGAACCCGGCCTTGAGTAAACAGAGTGCATCTCGGGCCCCGACCTCTGACTTCCATACGACTCTGGTTTCTCTTCATTACGCACTGTCTGTCTGTCTGTCTGTCTGTCTGTCTGTCTGTCTGTTTTTCACCAAAAAAATAACAAATACTTCACCAGGATAGTGGGTATGTGTCTGTCTGTTTGTCTGTGACTTTTTCCCCACAGCCCCCGAAAACTTGGCGAGTGGGTTCGGGGACAACCCGCGAGAACCCGGCCTTGAGTAAACAGAGTGCATCTCGGGCCCCGACCTCTGACTTCCATACGACTCTGGTTTCTCTTCATTACGCACTGTCTGTCTGTCTGTCTGTCTGTCTGTCTGTCTGTCTGTCTGTCTGTCTGTTTTTCACCAAAAAAATAACAAATACTTCACCAGGATAGTGGGTATGTGTCTGTCTGTTTGTCTGTGACTTTTTCCCCACAGCCCCCGAAAACTTGGCGAGTGGGTTCGGGGACAACCCGCGAGAACCCGGCCTTGAGTAAACAGAGTGCATCTCGGGCCCCGACCTCTGACTTCCATACGACTCTGGTTTCTCTTCATTACGCACTGTCTGTCTGTCTGTCTGTCTGTCTGTCTGTTTTTCACCAAAAAAATAACAAACACTTCACCAGGATAGTGGGTATGTGTCTGTCTGTTTGTCTGTGACTTTTTCCCCACAACCCCCGAAAACTTGGCGAGTGGGTTCGGGGACAACCCGCGAGAACCCGGCCTTGAGTAAACAGAGTGCATCTCGGGCCCCGACCTCTGACTTCCATACGACTCTGGTTTCTCTTCATTACGCACTGTCTGTCTGTCTGTCTGTCTGTCTGTCTGTTTTTCACCAAAAAAATAACAAATACTTCACCAGGATAGTGGGTATGTGTCTGTCTGTTTGTCTGTGACTTTTTCCCCACAGCCCCCGAAAACTTGGCGAGTGGGTTCGGGGACAACCCGCGAGAACCCGGCCTTGAGTAAACAGAGTGCATCTCGGGCCCCGACCTCTGACTTCCATACGACTCTGGTTTCTCTTCATTACGCACTGTCTGTCTGTCTGTCTGTCTGTCTGTCTGTTTTTCACCATAAAAATAACAAATACTTCACCAGGATAGTGGGTATGTGTCTGTCTGTTTGTCTGTGACTTTTTCCCCACAACCCCCGAAAACTTGGCGAGTGGGTTCGGGGACAACCCGCGAGAACCCGGCCTTGAGTAAACAGAGTGCATCTCGGGCCCCGACCTCTGACTTCCATACGACTCTGGTTTCTCTTCATTACGCACTGTCTGTCTGTCTGTCTGTCTGTCTGTAGAAAAAAAAATTCCAAACTGAAAGAAGGGCGAAGCGCTTTTCGTGCGGTCCAGCGTTTTCCCGCCATTTTTCTTAAAAAAAAATAAAAAATAAAAAATGTATTTGGTTTGGCATTCACCAGGATAGTGTCTGTCTGTCTGTCTGTCTGTCTGTCTGTCTGTCTGTGTCTGTCTGTCTGTCTGTCTGTCTGTCTGTCTGTTTTTCACCAAAAAAATAACAAATACTTCACCAGGATAGTGGGTATGTGTCTGTCTGTTTGTCTGTGACTTTTTCCCCACAGCCCCCGAAAACTTGGCGAGTGGGTTCGGGGACAACCCGCGAGAACCCGGCCTTGAGTAAACAGAGTGCATCTCGGGCCCCGACCTCTGACTTCCATACGACTCTGGTTTCTCTTCATTACGCACTGTCTGTCTGTCTGTCTGTCTGTTTTTCACCAAAAAAATAACAAATACTTCACCAGGATAGTGGGTATGTGTCTGTCTGTTTGTCTGTGACTTTTTCCCCACAGCCCCCGAAAACTTGGCGAGTGGGTTCGGGGACAACCCGCGAGAACCCGGCCTTGAGTAAACAGAGTGCATCTCGGGCCCCGACCTCTGACTTCCATACGACTCTGGTTTCTCTTCATTACGCACTGTCTGTCTGTCTGTCTGTCTGTCTGTCTGTCTGTCTGTCTGTCTGTTTTTCAACAAAAAAATAACAAATACTTCACCAGGATAGTGGGTATGTGTCTGTCTGTTTGTCTGTGACTTTTTCCCCACAGCCCCCGAAAACTTGGCGAGTGGGTTCGGGGACAACCCGCGAGAACCCGGCCTTGAGTAAACAGAGTGCATCTCGGGCCCCGACCTCTGACTTCCATACGACTCTGGTTTCTCTTCATTACGCACTGTCTGTCTGTCTGTCTGTCTGTCTGTCTGTCTGTTTTTCACCAAAAAAATAACAAATACTTCACCAGGATAGTGGGTATGTGTCTGTCTGTTTGTCTGTGACTTTTTCCCCACAGCCCCCGAAAACTTGGCGAGTGGGTTCGGGGACAACCCGCGAGAACCCGGCCTTGAGTAAACAGAGTGCATCTCGGGCCCCGACCTCTGACTTCCATACGACTCTGGTTTCTCTTCATTACGCACTGTCTGTCTGTCTGTCTGTCTGTCTGTCTGTCTGTCTGTCTGTCTGTCTGTTTTTCACCAAAAAAATAACAAATACTTCACCAGGATAGTGGGTATGTGTCTGTCTGTTTGTCTGTGACTTTTTCCCCACAGCCCCCGAAAACTTGGCGAGTGGGTTCGGGGACAACCCGCGAGAACCCGGCCTTGAGTAAACAGAGTGCATCTCGGGCCCCGACCTCTGACTTCCATACGACTCTGGTTTCTCTTCATTACGCACTGTCTGTCTGTCTGTCTGTCTGTCTGTCTGTCTGTCTGTTTTTCACCAAAAAAATAACAAATACTTCACCAGGATAGTGGGTATGTGTCTGTCTGTTTGTCTGTGACTTTTTCCCCACAGCCCCCGAAAACTTGGCGAGTGGGTTCGGGGACAACCCGCGAGAACCCGGCCTTGAGTAAACAGAGTGCATCTCGGGCCCCGACCTCTGACTTCCATACGACTCTGGTTTCTCTTCATTACGCACTGTCTGTCTGTCTGTCTGTCTGTCTGTCTGTCTGTCTGTCTGTCTGTTTTTCACCAAAAAAATAACAAATACTTCACCAGGATAGTGGGTATGTGTCTGTCTGTTTGTCTGTGACTTTTTCCCCACAGCCCCCGAAAACTTGGCGAGTGGGTTCGGGGACAACCCGCGAGAACCCGGCCTTGAGTAAACAGAGTGCATCTCGGGCCCCGACCTCTGACTTCCATACGACTCTGGTTTCTCTTCATTACGCACTGTCTGTCTGTCTGTCTGTCTGTCTGTCTGTCTGTCTGTTTTTCACCAAAAAAATAACAAATACTTCACCAGGATAGTGGGTATGTGTCTGTCTGTTTGTCTGTGACTTTTTCCCCACAGCCCCCGAAAACTTGGCGAGTGGGTTCGGGGACAACCCGCGAGAACCCGGCCTTGAGTAAACAGAGTGCATCTCGGGCCCCGACCTCTGACTTCCATACGACTCTGGTTTCTCTTCATTACGCACTGTATGTCTGTCTGTCTGTCTGTCTGTCTGTCTGTTTTTCAACAAAAAAATAACAAATACTTCACCAGGATAGTGGGTATGTGTCTGTCTGTATGTCTGTGACTTTTTCCCCACAGCCCCCGAAAACTTGGCGAGTGGGTTCGGGGACAACCCGCGAGAACCCGGCCTTGAGTAAACAGAGTGCATCTCGGGCCCCGACCTCTGACTTCCATACGACTCTGGTTTCTCTTCATTACGCACTGTCTGTCTGTCTGTCTGTCTGTCTGTCTGTAGAAAAAAAAATTCCAAACTGAAAGAAGGGTGAAGCGCTTTTCGTGCGGTCCAGCGTTTTCCCGCCATTTTTCTAAAAAAAAAAAAAAAAAAAAAAAATGTATTTGGTTTGGCATTCACCAGGATAGTGTCTGTCTGTCTGTCTGTCTGTCTGTGTCTGTCTGTCTGTCTGTCTGTCTGTTTTTCACCAAAAAAATAACAAATACTTCACCAGGATAGTGGGTATGTGTCTGTCTGTTTGTCTGTGACTTTTTCCCCACAGCCCCCGAAAACTTGGCGAGTGGGTTCGGGGACAACCCGCGAGAACCCGGCCTTGAGTAAACAGAGTGCATCTCGGGCCCCGACCTCTGACTTCCATACGACTCTGGTTTCTCTTCATTACGCACTGTCTGTCTGTCTGTCTGTCTGTCTGTCTGTCTGTCTGTCTGTTTTTCACCAAAAAAATAACAAATACTTCACCAGGATAGTGGGTATGTGTCTGTCTGTTTGTCTGTGACTTTTTCCCCACAGCCCCCGAAAACTTGGCGAGTGGGTTCGGGGACAACCCGCGAGAACCCGGCCTTGAGTAAACAGAGTGCATCTCGGGCCCCGACCTCTGACTTCCATACGACTCTGGTTTCTCTTCTTACGCACTGTCTGTCTGTCTGTCTGTCTGTCTGTTTTTCACCAAAAAAATAACAAATACTTCACCAGGATAGTGGGTATGTGTCTGTCTGTTTGTCTGTGACTTTTTCCCCACAACCCCCGAAAACTTGGCGAGTGGGTTCGGGGACAACCCGCGAGAACCCGGCCTTGAGTAAACAGAGTGCATCTCGGGCCCCGACCTCTGACTTCCATACGACTCTGGTTTCTCTTCATTACGCATTGTCTGGTGACTTTTTCCCCAATACCCCGCAAAACTTGGCGAGTGGGTTCGGGGACAACCCGCGAGAACCCGGCCTTGAAGGTCTGCGTGAGTATTTGTCTGTGACTTTTCCCACAACCCCGAAAACTTGGCGAGTGGGTTCGGGGACAACCCGCGAGAACCCGGCCTTGAGTAAACAGAGTGCATCTCGGGCCCCGACCTCTGACTTCCATACGACTCTGGTTTCTCTTCATTACGCACTGTCTGTCTGTCTGTCTGTCTGTCTGTCTGTCTGTCTGTTTTTCACCAAAAAAATAACAAATACTTCACCAGGATAGTGGGTATGTGTCTGTCTGTTTGTCTGTGACTTTTTCCCCACAGCCCCCGAAAACTTGGCGAGTGGGTTCGGGGACAACCCGCGAGAACCCGGCCTTGAGTAAACAGAGTGCATCTCGGGCACCGACCTCTGACTTCCATACGACTCTGGTTTCTCTTCATTACGCACTGTCTGTCTGTCTGTCTGTCTGTCTGTCTGTCTGTTTTTCACCAAAAAAATAACAAATACTTCACCAGGATAGTGGGTATGTGTCCGTCTGTTTGTCTGTGACTTTTTCCCCACAGCCCCCGAAAACTTGGCGAGTGGGTTCGGGGACAACCCGCGAGAACCCGGCCTTGAGTAAACAGAGTGCATCTCGGGCCCCGACCTCTGACTTCCATACGACTCTGGTTTCTCTTCATTACGCACTGTCTGTCTGTCTGTCTGTCTGTCTGTCTGTCTGTTTTTCACCAAAAAAATAACAAATACTTCACCAGGATAGTGGGTATGTGTCTGTCTGTTTGTCTGTGACTTTTTCCCCACAGCCCCCGAAAACTTGGCGAGTGGGTTCGGGGACAACCCGCGAGAACCCGGCCTTGAGTAAACAGAGTGCATCTCGGGCCCCGACCTCTGACTTCCATACGACTCTGGTTTCTCTTCATTACGCACTGTCTGTCTGTCTGTCTGTCTGTCTGTCTGTTTTTCACCAAAAAAATAACAAATACTTCACCAGGATAGTGGGTATGTGTCTGTCTGTTTGTCTGTGACTTTTTCCCCACAACCCCCGAAAACTTGGCGAGTGGGTTCGGGGACAACCCGCGAGAACCCGGCCTTGAGTAAACAGAGTGCATCTCGGGCCCCGACCTCTGACTTCCATACGACTCTGGTTTCTCTTCATTACGCACTGTCTGTCTGTCTGTCTGTCTGTCTGTCTGTCTGTTTTTCACCAAAAAAATAACAAATACTTCACCAGGATAGTGGGTATGTGTCTGTCTGTTTGTCTGTGACTTTTTCCCCACAGCCCCCGAAAACTTGGCGAGTGGGTTCGGGGACAACCCGCGAGAACCCGGCCTTGAGTAAACAGAGTGCATCTCGGGCCCCGACCTCTGACTTCCATACGACTCTGGTTTCTCTTCATTACGCACTGTCTGTCTGTCTGTCTGTCTGTCTGTCTGTCTGTCTGTTTTTCACCAAAAAAATAACAAATACTTCACCAGGATAGTGGGTATGTGTCTGTCTGTTTGTCTGTGACTTTTTCCCCACAGCCCCCGAAAACTTGGCGAGTGGGTTCGGGGACAACCCGCGAGAACCCGGCCTTGAGTAAACAGAGTGCATCTCGGGCCCCGACCTCTGACTTCCATACGACTCTGGTTTCTCTTCATTACGCACTGTCTGTCTGTCTGTCTGTCTGTCTGTCTGTCTGTTTTTCACCAAAAAAATAACAAATACTTCACCAGGATAGTGGGTATGTGTCTGTCTGTTTGTCTGTGACTTTTTCCCCACAACCCCCGAAAACTTGGCGAGTGGGTTCGGGGACAACCCGCGAGAACCCGGCCTTGAGTAAACAGAGTGCATCTCGGGCCCCGACCTCTGACTTCCATACGACTCTGGTTTCTCTTCATTACGCACTGTCTGTCTGTCTGTCTGTCTGTCTGTAGAAAAAAAAATTCCAAACTGAAAGAAGGGCGAAGCGCTTTTCGTGCGGTCCAGCGTTTTCCCGCCATTTTTCTTAAAAAAAAAAAAAAAAAAAATGTATTTGGTTTGGCATTCACCAGGATAGTGTCTGTCTGTCTGTCTGTCTGTCTGTGTCTGTCTGTCTGTCTGTCTGTCTGTTTTTCACCAAAAAAATAACAAATACTTCACCAGGATAGTGGGTATGTGTCTGTCTGTTTGTCTGTGACTTTTTCCCCACAGCCCCCGAAAACTTGGCGAGTGGGTTCGGGGACAACCCGCGAGAACCCGGCCTTGAGTAAACAGAGTGCATCTCGGGCCCCGACCTCTGACTTCCATACGACTCTGGTTTCTCTTCATTACGCACTGTCTGTCTGTCTGTCTGTCTGTCTGTCTGTTTTTCACCAAAAAAATAACAAATACTTCACCAGGATAGTGGGTATGTGTCTGTCTGTTTGTCTGTGACTTTTTCCCCACAGCCCCCGAAAACTTGGCGAGTGGGTTCGGGGACAACCCGCGAGAACCCGGCCTTGAGTAAACAGAGTGCATCTCGGGCCCCGACCTCTGACTTCCATACGACTCTGGTTTCTCTTCATTACGCACTGTCTGTCTGTCTGTCTGTCTGTCTGTCTGTCTGTTTTTCACCAAAAAAATAACAAATACTTCACCAGGATAGTGGGTATGTGTCTGTCTGTTTGTCTGTGACTTTTTCCCCACAACCCCCGAAAACTTGGCGAGTGGGTTCGGGGACAACCCGCGAGAACCCGGCCTTGAGTAAACAGAGTGCATCTCGGGCCCCGACCTCTGACTTCCATACGACTCTGGTTTCTCTTCATTACGCACTGTCTGTCTGTCTGTCTGTCTGTCTGTCTGTCTGTCTGTCTGTTTTTCACCAAAAAAATAACAAATACTTCACCAGGATAGTGGGTATGTGTCTGTCTGTTTGTCTGTGACTTTTTCCCCACAGCCCCCGAAAACTTGGCGAGTGGGTTCGGGGACAACCCGCGAGAACCCGGCCTTGAGTAAACAGAGTGCATCTCGGGCCCCGACCTCTGACTTCCATACGACTCTGGTTTCTCTTCATTACGCACTGTCTGTCTGTCTGTCTGTCTGTCTGTCTGTTTTTCACCAAAAAAATAACAAATACTTCACCAGGATAGTGGGTATGTGTCTGTCTGTTTGTCTGTGACTTTTTCCCCACAGCCCCCGAAAACTTGGCGAGTGGGTTCGGGGACAACCCGCGAGAACCCGGCCTTGAGTAAACAGAGTGCATCTCGGGCCCCGACCTCTGACTTCCATACGACTCTGGTTTCTCTTCATTACGCACTGTCTGTCTGTCTGTCTGTCTGTCTGTCTGTTTTTCACCAAAAAAATAACAAATACTTCACCAGGATAGTGGGTATGTGTCTGTCTGTTTGTCTGTGACTTTTTCCCCACAGCCCCCGAAAACTTGGCGAGTGGGTTCGGGGACAACCCGCGAGAACCCGGCCTTGAGTAAACAGAGTGCATCTCGGGCCCCGACCTCTGACTTCCATACGACTCTGGTTTCTCTTCATTACGCACTGTCTGTCTGTCTGTCTGTCTGTCTGTCTGTTTTTCACCAAAAAAATAACAAATACTTCACCAGGATAGTGGGTATGTGTCTGTCTGTTTGTCTGTGACTTTTTCCCCACAACCCCCGAAAACTTGGCGAGTGGGTTCGGGGACAACCCGCGAGAACCCGGCCTTGAGTAAACAGAGTGCATCTCGGGCCCCGACCTCTGACTTCCATACGACTCTGGTTTCTCTTCATTACGCACTGTCTGTCTGTCTGTCTGTCTGTCTGTAGAAAAAAAAATTCCAAACTGAAAGAAGGGCGAAGCGCTTTTCGTGCGGTCCAGCGTTTTCCCGCCATTTTTCTTTAAAAAAAAAAAAAAAAAATGTATTTGGTTTGGCATTCACCAGGATAGTGTCTGTCTGTCTGTCTGTCTGTCTGTCTGTGTCTGTCTGTCTGTCTGTCTGTCTGTTTTTCACCAAAAAAATAACAAATACTTCACCAGGATAGTGGGTATGTGTCTGTCTGTTTGTCTGTGACTTTTTCCCCACAGCCCCCGAAAACTTGGCGAGTGGGTTCGGGGACAACCCGCGAGAACCCGGCCTTGAGTAAACAGAGTGCATCTCGGGCCCCGACCTCTGACTTCCATACGACTCTGGTTTCTCTTCATTACGCACTGTCTGTCTGTCTGTCTGTCTGTCTGTCTGTTTTTCACCAAAAAAATAACAAATACTTCACCAGGATAGTGGGTATGTGTCTGTCTGTTTGTCTGTGACTTTTTCCCCACAGCCCCCGAAAACTTGGCGAGTGGGTTCGGGGACAACCCGCGAGAACCCGGCCTTGAGTAAACAGAGTGCATCTCGGGCCCCGACCTCTGACTTCCATACGACTCTGGTTTCTCTTCATTACGCACTGTCTGTCTGTCTGTCTGTCTGTCTGTCTGTCTGTTTTTCACCAAAAAAATAACAAATACTTCACCAGGATAGTGGGTATGTGTCTGTCTGTTTGTCTGTGACTTTTTCCCCACAACCCCCGAAAACTTGGCGAGTGGGTTCGGGGACAACCCGCGAGAACCCGGCCTTGAGTAAACAGAGTGCATCTCGGGCCCCGACCTCTGACTTCCATACGACTCTGGTTTCTCTTCATTACGCACTGTCTGTCTGTCTGTCTGTCTGTCTGTCTGTTTTTCACCAAAAAAATAACAAATACTTCACCAGGATAGTGGGTATGTGTCTGTCTGTTTGTCTGTGACTTTTTCCCCACAGCCCCCGAAAACTTGGCGAGTGGGTTCGGGGACAACCCGCGAGAACCCGGCCTTGAGTAAACAGAGTGCATCTCGGGCACCGACCTCTGACTTCCATACGACTCTGGTTTCTCTTCATTACGCACTGTCTGTCTGTCTGTCTGTCTGTCTGTCTGTCTGTTTTTCACCAAAAAAATAACAAATACTTCACCAGGATAGTGGGTATGTGTCTGTCTGTTTGTCTGTGACTTTTTCCCCACAACCCCCGAAAACTTGGCGAGTGGGTTCGGGGACAACCCGCGAGAACCCGGCCTTGAGTAAACAGAGTGCATCTCGGGCCCCGACCTCTGACTTCCATACGACTCTGGTTTCTCTTCATTACGCACTGTCTGTCTGTCTGTCTGTCTGTCTGTCTGTCTGTTTTTCACCAAAAAAATAACAAATACTTCACCAGGATAGTGGGTATGTGTCTGTCTGTTTGTCTGTGACTTTTTCCCCACAGCCCCCGAAAACTTGGCGAGTGGGTTCGGGGACAACCCGCGAGAACCCGGCCTTGAGTAAACAGAGTGCATCTCGGGCCCCGACCTCTGACTTCCATACGACTCTGGTTTCTCTTCATTACGCACTGTCTGTCTGTCTGTCTGTCTGTCTGTCTGTTTTTCACCAAAAAAATAACAAATACTTCACCAGGATAGTGGGTATGTGTCTGTCTGTTTGTCTGTGACTTTTTCCCCACAGCCCCCGAAAACTTGGCGAGTGGGTTCGGGGACAACCCGCGAGAACCCGGCCTTGAGTAAACAGAGTGCATCTCGGGCCCCGACCTCTGACTTCCATACGACTCTGGTTTCTCTTCATTACGCACTGTCTGTCTGTCTGTCTGTCTGTCTGTCTGTCTGTTTTTCACCAAAAAAATAACAAATACTTCACCAGGATAGTGGGTATGTGTCTGTCTGTTTGTCTGTGACTTTTTCCCCACAGCCCCCGAAAACTTGGCGAGTGGGTTCGGGGACAACCCGCGAGAACCCGGCCTTGAGTAAACAGAGTGCATCTCGGGCCCCGACCTCTGACTTCCATACGACTCTGGTTTCTCTTCATTACGCACTGTCTGTCTGTCTGTCTGTCTGTCTGTCTGTCTGTCTGTCTGTTTTTCACCAAAAAAATAACAAATACTTCACCAGGATAGTGGGTATGTGTCTGTCTGTTTGTCTGTGACTTTTTCCCCACAGCCCCCGAAAACTTGGCGAGTGGGTTCGGGGACAACCCGCGAGAACCCGGCCTTGAGTAAACAGAGTGCATCTCGGGCCCCGACCTCTGACTTCCATACGACTCTGGTTTCTCTTCATTACGCACTGTCTGTCTGTCTGTCTGTCTGTCTGTCTGTCTGTTTTTCACCAAAAAAATAACAAATACTTCACCAGGATAGTGGGTATGTGTCTGTCTGTTTGTCTGTGACTTTTTCCCCACAACCCCCGAAAACTTGGCGAGTGGGTTCGGGGACAACCCGCGAGAACCCGGCCTTGAGTAAACAGAGTGCATCTCGGGCCCCGACCTCTGACTTCCATACGACTCTGGTTTCTCTTCATTACGCACTGTCTGTCTGTCTGTATGTCTGTCTGTAGAAAAAAAAATTCCAAACTGAAAGAAGGGCGAAGCGCTTTTCGTGCGGTCCAGCGTTTTCCCGCCATTTTTCTTAAAAAAAAAAAAAAAAAAAATGTATTTGGTTTGGCATTCACCAGGATAGTGTCTGTCTGTCTGTCTGTCTGTCTGTCTGTCTGTGTCTGTCTGTCTGTCTGTCTGTCTGTTTTTCACCAAAAAAATAACAAATACTTCACCAGGATAGTGGGTATGTGTCTGTCTGTTTGTCTGTGACTTTTTCCCCACAGCCCCCGAAAACTTGGCGAGTGGGTTCGGGGACAACCCGCGAGAACCCGGCCTTGAGTAAACAGAGTGCATCTCGGGCCCCGACCTCTGACTTCCATACGACTCTGGTTTCTCTTCATTACGCACTGTCTGTCTGTCTGTCTGTCTGTCTGTCTGTCTGTTTTTCACCAAAAAAATAACAAATACTTCACCAGGATAGTGGGTATGTGTCTGTCTGTTTGTCTGTGACTTTTTCCCCACAGCCCCCGAAAACTTGGCGAGTGGGTTCGGGGACAACCCGCGAGAACCCGGCCTTGAGTAAACAGAGTGCATCTCGGGCCCCGACCTCTGACTTCCATACGACTCTGGTTTCTCTTCATTACGCACTGTCTGTCTGTCTGTCTGTCTGTCTGTCTGTCTGTCTGTTTTTCACCAAAAAAATAACAAATACTTCACCAGGATAGTGGGTATGTGTCTGTCTGTTTGTCTGTGACTTTTTCCCCACAACCCCCGAAAACTTGGCGAGTGGGTTCGGGGACAACCCGCGAGAACCCGGCCTTGAGTAAACAGAGTGCATCTCGGGCCCCGACCTCTGACTTCCATACGACTCTGGTTTCTCTTCATTACGCACTGTCTGTCTGTCTGTCTGTCTGTCTGTCTGTCTGTTTTTCACCAAAAAAATAAAAAATACTTCACCAGGATAGTGGGTATGTGTCTGTCTGTTTGTCTGTGACTTTTTCCCCACAGCCCCCGAAAACTTGGCGAGTGGGTTCGGGGACAACCCGCGAGAACCCGGCCTTGAGTAAACAGAGTGCATCTCGGGCCCCGACCTCTGACTTCCATACGACTCTGGTTTCTCTTCATTACGCACTGTCTGTCTGTCTGTCTGTCTGTCTGTTTTTCACCAAAAAAATAACAAATACTTCACCAGGATAGTGGGTATGTGTCTGTCTGTTTGTCTGTGACTTTTTCCCCACAGCCCCCGAAAACTTGGCGAGTGGGTTCGGGGACAACCCGCGAGAACCCGGCCTTGAGTAAACAGAGTGCATCTCGGGCACCGACCTCTGACTTCCATACGACTCTGGTTTCTCTTCATTACGCACTGTCTGTCTGTCTGTCTGTCTGTCTGTCTGTTTTTCACCAAAAAAATAACAAATACTTCACCAGGATAGTGGGTATGTGTCTGTCTGTTTGTCTGTGACTTTTTCCCCACAGCCCCCGAAAACTTGGCGAGTGGGTTCGGGGACAACCCGCGAGAACCCGGCCTTGAGTAAACAGAGTGCATCTCGGGCCCCGACCTCTGACTTCCATACGACTCTGGTTTCTCTTCATTACGCACTGTCTGTCTGTCTGTCTGTCTGTCTGTTTTTCACCAAAAAAATAACAAATACTTCACCAGGATAGTGGGTATGTGTCTGTCTGTTTGTCTGTGACTTTTTCCCCACAGCCCCCGAAAACTTGGCGAGTGGGTTCGGGGACAACCCGCGAGAACCCGGCCTTGAGTAAACAGAGTGCATCTCGGGCCCCGACCTCTGACTTCCATACGACTCTGGTTTCTCTTCATTACGCACTGTCTGTCTGTCTGTCTGTCTGTCTGTCTGTCTGTCTGTTTTTCACCAAAAAAATAACAAATACTTCACCAGGATAGTGGGTATGTGTCTGTCTGTTTGTCTGTGACTTTTTCCCCACAACCCCCGAAAACTTGGCGAGTGGGTTCGGGGACAACCCGCGAGAACCCGGCCTTGAGTAAACAGAGTGCATCTCGGGCCCCGACCTCTGACTTCCATACGACTCTGGTTTCTCTTCATTACGCACTGTCTGTCTGTCTGTCTGTCTGTCTGTCTGTTTTTCACCAAAAAAATAACAAATACTTCACCAGGATAGTGGGTATGTGTCTGTCTGTTTGTCTGTGACTTTTTCCCCACAGCCCCCGAAAACTTGGCGAGTGGGTTCGGGGACAACCCGCGAGAACCCGGCCTTGAGTAAACAGAGTGCATCTCGGGCCCCGACCTCTGACTTCCATACGACTCTGGTTTCTCTTCATTACGCACTGTCTGTCTGTCTGTCTGTCTGTCTGTCTGTTTTTCACCAAAAAAATAACAAATACTTCACCAGGATAGTGGGTATGTGTCTGTCTGTTTGTCTGTGACTTTTTCCCCACAGCCCCCGAAAACTTGGCGAGTGGGTTCGGGGACAACCCGCGAGAACCCGGCCTTGAGTAAACAGAGTGCATCTCGGGCCCCGACCTCTGACTTCCATACGACTCTGGTTTCTCTTCATTACGCACTGTCTGTCTGTCTGTCTGTCTGTCTGTCTGTCTGTCTGTTTTTCACCAAAAAAATAACAAATACTTCACCAGGATAGTGGGTATGTGTCTGTCTGTTTGTCTGTGACTTTTTCCCCACAGCCCCCGAAAACTTGTCGAGTGGGTTCGGGGACAACCCGCGAGAACCAGGCCTTGAGTAAACAGAGTGCATCTCGGGCCCCGACCTCTGACTTCCATACGACTCTGGTTTCTCTTCATTACGCACTGTCTGTCTGTCTGTCTGTCTGTCTGTCTGTTTTTCACCAAAAAAATAACAAATACTTCACCAGGATAGTGGGTATGTGTCTGTCTGTTTGTCTGTGACTTTTTCCCCACAGCCCCCGAAAACTTGGCGAGTGGGTTCGGGGACAACCCGCGAGAACCCGGCCTTGAGTAAACAGAGTGCATCTCGGGCCCCGACCTCTGACTTCCATACGACTCTGGTTTCTCTTCATTACGCACTGTCTGTCTGTCTGTCTGTCTGTCTGTTTTTCACCAAAAAAATAACAAATACTTCACCAGGATAGTGGGTATGTGTCTGTCTGTTTGTCTGTGACTTTTTCCCCACAGCCCCCGAAAACTTGGCGAGTGGGTTCGGGGACAACCCGCGAGAACCCGGCCTTGAGTGAACAGAGTGCATCTCGGGCCCCGACCTCTGACTTCCATACGACTCTGGTTTCTCTTCATTACGCACTGTCTGTCTGTCTGTCTGTCTGTCTGTCTGTTTTTCACCAAAAAAATAACAAATACTTCACCAGGATAGTGGGTATGTGTCTGTCTGTTTGTCTGTGACTTTTTCCCCACAGCCCCCGAAAACTTGGCGAGTGGGTTCGGGGACAACCCGCGAAAACCCGGCCTTGAGTAAACAGAGTGCATCTCGGGCCCCGACCTCTGACTTCCATACGACTCTGGTTTCTCTTCATTACGCACTGTCTGTCTGTCTGTCTGTCTGTCTGTCTGTCTGTTTTTCACCAAAAAAATAACAAATACTTCACCAGGATAGTGGGTATGTGTCTGTCTGTTTGTCTGTGACTTTTTCCCCACAACCCCCGAAAACTTGGCGAGTGGGTTCGGGGACAACCCGCGAGAACCCGGCCTTGAGTAAACAGAGTGCATCTCGGGCCCCGACCTCTGACTTCCATACGACTCTGGTTTCTCTTCATTACGCACTGTCTGTCTGTCTGTCTGTCTGTCTGTCTGTAGAAAAAAAAATTCCAAACTGAAAGAAGGGCGAAGCGCTTTTCGTGCGGTCCAGCGTTTTCCCGCCATTTTTCTTAAAAAAAAAATAAAAAAAAAAATGTATTTGGTTTGGCATTCACCAGGATAGTGTCTGTCTGTCTGTCTGTCTGTCTGTCTGTGTCTGTCTGTCTGTCTGTCTGTTTTTCACCAAAAAAATAACAAATACTTCACCAGGATAGTGGGTATGTGTCTGTCTGTTTGTCTGTGACTTTTTCCCCACAGCCCCCGAAAACTTGGCGAGTGGGTTCGGGGACAACCCGCGAGAACCCGGCCTTGAGTAAACAGAGTGCATCTCGGGCCCCGACCTCTGACTTCCATACGACTCTGGTTTCTCTTCATTACGCACTGTCTGTCTGTCTGTCTGTCTGTCTGTTTTTCACCAAAAAAATAACAAATACTTCACCAGGATAGTGGGTATGTGTCTGTCTGTTTGTCTGTGACTTTTTCCCCACAGCCCCCGAAAACTTGGCGAGTGGGTTCGGGGACAACCCGCGAGAACCCGGCCTTGAGTAAACAGAGTGCATCTCGGGCCCCGACCTCTGACTTCCATACGACTCTGGTTTCTCTTCATTACGCACTGTCTGTCTGTCTGTCTGTCTGTCTGTTTTTCACCAAAAAAATAACAAATACTTCACCAGGATAGTGGGTATGTGTCTGTCTGTTTGTCTGTGACTTTTTCCCCACAGCCCCCGAAAACTTGGCGAGTGGGTTCGGGGACAACCCGCGAGAACCCGGCCTTGAGTAAACAGAGTGCATCTCGGGCCCCGACCTCTGACTTCCATACGACTCTGGTTTCTCTTCATTACGCACTGTCTGTCTGTCTGTCTGTCTGTCTGTCTGTCTGTTTTTCAACAAAAAAATAACAAATACTTCACCAGGATAGTGGGTATGTGTCTGTCTGTTTGTCTGTGACTTTTTCCCCACAACCCCCGAAAACTTGGCGAGTGGGTTCGGGGACAACCCGCGAGAACCCGGCCTTGAGTAAACAGAGTGCATCTCGGGCCCCGACCTCTGACTTCCATACGACTCTGGTTTTTCTTCATTACGCACTGTCTGTCTGTCTGTCTGTCTGTCTGTCTGTAGAAAAAAAAATTCCAAACTGAAAGAAGGGCGAAGCGCTTTTCGTGCGGTCCAGCGTTTTCCCGCCATTTTTCTTAAAAAAAAAAAATATATAAAAAATGTATTTGGTTTGGCATTCACCAGGATAGTGTCTGTCTGTCTGTCTGTCTGTCTGTCTGTCTGTGTCTGTCTGTCTGTCTGTTTTTCACCAAAAAAATAACAAATACTTCACCAGGATAGTGGGTATGTGTCTGTCTGTTTGTCTGTGACTTTTTCCCCACAGCCCCCGAAAACTTGGCGAGTGGGTTCGGGGACAACCCGCGAGAACCCGGCCTTGAGTAAACAGAGTGCATCTCGGGCCCCGACCTCTGACTTCCATACGACTCTGGTTTCTCTTCATTACGCACTGTCTGTCTGTCTGTCTGTCTGTCTGTCTGTTTTTCACCAAAAAAATAACAAATACTTCACCAGGATAGTGGGTATGTGTCTGTCTGTTTGTCTGTGACTTTTTCCCCACAGCCCCCGAAAACTTGGCGAGTGGGTTCGGGGACAACCCGCGAGAACCCGGCCTTGAGTAAACAGAGTGCATCTCGGGCCCCGACCTCTGACTTCCATACGACTCTGGTTTCTCTTCATTACGCACTGTCTGTCTGTCTGTCTGTCTGTCTGTTTTTCACCAAAAAAATAACAAATACTTCACCAGGATAGTGGGTATGTGTCTGTCTGTTTGTCTGTGACTTTTTCCCCACAGCCCCCGAAAACTTGGCGAGTGGGTTCGGGGACAACCCGCGAGAACCCGGCCTTGAGTAAACAGAGTGCATCTCGGGCCCCGACCTCTGACTTCCATACGACTCTGGTTTCTCTTCATTACGCACTGTCTGTCTGTCTGTCTGTCTGTCTGTCTGTCTGTTTTTCAACAAAAAAATAACAAATACTTCACCAGGATAGTGGGTATGTGTCTGTCTGTTTGTCTGTGACTTTTTCCCCACAGCCCCCGAAAACTTGGCGAGTGGGTTCGGGGACAACCCGCGAGAACCCGGCCTTGAGTAAACAGAGTGCATCTCGGGCCCCGACCTCTGACTTCCATACGACTCTGGTTTCTCTTCATTACGCACTGTCTGTCTGTCTGTCTGTCTGTCTGTCTGTTTTTCACCAAAAAAATAACAAATACTTCACCAGGATAGTGGGTATGTGTCTGTCTGTTTGTCTGTGACTTTTTCCCCACAGCCCCCGAAAACTTGGCGAGTGGGTTCGGGGACAACCCGCGAGAACCCGGCCTTGAGTAAACAGAGTGCATCTCGGGCCCCGACCTCTGACTTCCATACGACTCTGGTTTCTCTTCATTACGCACTGTCTGTCTGTCTGTCTGTCTGTCTGTCTGTCTGTCTGTTTTTCACCAAAAAAATAACAAATACTTCACCAGGATAGTGGGTATGTGTCTGTCTGTTTGTCTGTGACTTTTTCCCCACAGCCCCCGAAAACTTGGCGAGTGGGTTCGGGGACAACCCGCGAGAACCCGGCCTTGAGTAAACGGGCCCCGACCTCTGACTTCCATACGACTCTAGTTTCTCTTCATTACGCACTGTCTGTCTGTCTGTCTGTCTGTAGAAAAAAAAATTCCAAACTGAAAGAAGGGCGAAGCGCTTTTCGTGCGGTCCAGCGTTTTCCCGCCATTTTTATTTAAAAAAAAATAAAAATAAAAAAATGTATTTGGTTTGGCATTCACCAGGATAGTGTCTGTCTGTCTGTCTGTCTGTCTGTCTGTCTGTGTCTGTCTGTCTGTCTGTCTGTTTTTCACCAAAAAAATAACAAATACTTCACCAGGATAGTGGGTATGTGTCTGTCTGTTTGTCTGTGACTTTTTCCCCACAGCCCCCGAAAACTTGGCGAGTGGGTTCGGGGACAACCCGCGAGAACCCGGCCTTGAGTAAACAGAGTGCATCTCGGGCCCCGACCTCTGACTTCCATACGACTCTGGTTTCTCTTCATTACGCACTGTCTGTCTGTCTGTCTGTCTGTCTGTCTGTTTTTCACCAAAAAAATAACAAATACTTCACCAGGATAGTGGGTATGTGTCTGTCTGTTTGTCTGTGACTTTTTCCCCACAGCCCCCGAAAACTTGGCGAGTGGGTTCGGGGACAACCCGCGAGAACCCGGCCTTGAGTAAACAGAGTGCATCTCGGGCCCCGACCTCTGACTTCCATACGACTCTGGTTTCTCTTCATTACGCACTGTCTGTCTGTCTGTCTGTCTGTCTGTCTGTCTGTCTGTTTTTCACCAAAAAAATAACAAATACTTCACCAGGATAGTGGGTATGTGTCTGTCTGTTTGTCTGTGACTTTTTCCCCACAGCCCCCGAAAACTTGGCGAGTGGGTTCGGGGACAACCCGCGAGAACCCGGCCTTGAGTAAACGGGCCCCGACCTCTGACTTCCATACGACTCTAGTTTCTCTTCATTACGCACTGTCTGTCTGTCTGTCTGTCTGTAGAAAAAAAAATTCCAAACTGAAAGAAGGGCGAAGCGCTTTTCGTGCGGTCCAGCGTTTTCCCGCCATTTTTATTTAAAAAAAAATAAAAATAAAAAAATGTATTTGGTTTGGCATTCACCAGGATAGTGTCTGTCTGTCTGTCTGTCTGTCTGTCTGTCTGTGTCTGTCTGTCTGTCTGTCTGTTTTTCACCAAAAAAATAACAAATACTTCACCAGGATAGTGGGTATGTGTCTGTCTGTTTGTCTGTGACTTTTTCCCCACAGCCCCCGAAAACTTGGCGAGTGGGTTCGGGGACAACCCGCGAGAACCCGGCCTTGAGTAAACAGAGTGCATCTCGGGCCCCGACCTCTGACTTCCATACGACTCTGGTTTCTCTTCATTACGCACTGTCTGTCTGTCTGTCTGTCTGTCTGTCTGTTTTTCACCAAAAAAATAACAAATACTTCACCAGGATAGTGGGTATGTGTCTGTCTGTTTGTCTGTGACTTTTTCCCCACAGCCCCCGAAAACTTGGCGAGTGGGTTCGGGGACAACCCGCGAGAACCCGGCCTTGAGTAAACAGAGTGCATCTCGGGCCCCGACCTCTGACTTCCATACGACTCTGGTTTCTCTTCATTACGCACTGTCTGTCTGTCTGTCTGTCTGTCTGTAGAAAAAAAAAATCCAAACTGAAAGAAGGGCGAAGCGCTTTTCGTGCGGTCCAGCGTTTTCCCGCCATTTTTCTTTAAAAAAAATAAAATAAAAAAATGTATTTGGTTTGGCATTCACCAGGATAGTGTCTGTCTGTCTGTCTGTCTGTCTGTCTGTCTGTGTCTGTCTGTCTGTCTGTCTGTTTTTCACCAAAAAAATAACAAATACTTCACCAGGATAGTGGGTATGTGTCTGTCTGTTTGTCTGTGACTTTTTCCCCACAGCCCCCGAAAACTTGGCGAGTGGGTTCGGGGACAACCCGCGAGAACCCGGCCTTGAGTAAACAGATTGCATCTCGGGCCCCGACCTCTGACTTCCATACGACTCTGGTTTCTCTTCATTACGCACTGTCTGTCTGTCTGTCTGTCTGTCTGTCTGTCTGTCTGTTTTTCACCAAAAAAATAACAAATACTTCACCAGGATAGTGGGTATGTGTCTGTCTGTTTGTCTGTGACTTTTTCCCCACAGCCCCCGAAAACTTGGCGAGTGGGTTCGGGGACAACCCGCGAGAACCCGGCCTTGAGTAAACAGAGTGCATCTTGGGCCCCGACCTCTGACTTCCATACGACTCTGGTTTCTCTTCATTACGCACTGTCTGTCTGTCTGTCTGTCTGTCTGTCTGTTTTTCACCAAAAAAATAACAAATACTTCACCAGGATAGTGGGTATGTGTCTGTCTGTTTGTCTGTGACTTTTTCCCCACAGCCCCCGAAAACTTGGCGAGTGGGTTCGGGGACAACCCGCGAGAACCCGGCCTTGAGTAAACAGAGTGCATCTCGGGCCCCGACCTCTGACTTCCATACGACTCTGGTTTCTCTTCATTACGCACTGTCTGTCTGTCTGTCTGTCTGTCTGTTTTTCACCAAAAAATAACAAATACTTCACCAGGATAGTGGGTATGTGTCTGTCTGTTTGTCTGTGACTTTTTCCCCACAGCCCCCGAAAACTTGGCGAGTGGGTTCGGGGACAACCCGCGAGAACCCGGCCTTGAGTAAACAGAGTGCATCTCGGGCCCCGACCTCTGACTTCCATACGACTCTGGTTTCTCTTCATTACGCACTGTATGTCTGTCTGTCTGTCTGTCTGTCTGTCTGTTTTTCAACAAAAAAATAACAAATACTTCACCAGGATAGTGGGTATGTGTCTGTCTGTATGTCTGTGACTTTTTCCCCACAGCCCCCGAAAACTTGGCGAGTGGGTTCGGGGACAACCCGCGAGAACCCGGCCTTGAATAAACAGAGTGCATCTCGGGCCCCGACCTCTGACTTCCATACGACTCTGGTTTCTCTTCATTACGCACTGTCTGTCTGTCTGTCTGTCTGTCTGTAGAAAAAAAAAATCCAAACTGAAAGAAGGGCGAAGCGCTTTTCGTGCGGTCCAGCGTTTTCCCGCCATTTTTCTTTAAAAAAAAATAAATAAAAAAAATGTATTTGGTTTGGCATTCACCAGGATAGTGTCTGTCTGTCTGTCTGTCTGTCTGTCTGTCTGTCTGTCTGTGTCTGTCTGTCTGTCTGTCTGTTTTTCACCAAAAAAATAACAAATACTTCACCAGGATAGTGGGTATGTGTCTGTCTGTTTGTCTGTGACTTTTTCCCCACAGCCCCCGAAAACTTGGCGAGTGGGTTCGGGGACTACCCGCGAGAACCCGGCCTTGAGTAAACAGAGTGCATCTCGGGCCCCGACCTCTGACTTCCATACGACTCTGGTTTCTCTTCATTACGCACTGTCTGTCTGTCTGTCTGTCTGTCTGTCTGTTTTTCACCAAAAAAATAACAAATACTTCACCAGGATAGTGGGTATGTGTCTGTCTGTTTGTCTGTGACTTTTTCCCCACAGCCCCCAAAAACTTGGCGAGTGGGTTCGGGGACAACCCGCGAGAACCCGGCCTTGAGTAAACAGAGTGCATCTCGGGCCCCGACCTCTGACTTCCATACGACTCTGGTTTCTCTTCATTACGCACTGTCTGTCTGTCTGTCTGTCTGTCTGTTTTTCACCAAAAAAATAACAAATACTTCACCAGGATAGTGGGTATGTGTCTGTCTGTTTGTCTGTGACTTTTTCCACACAGCCCCCGAAAACTTGCCGAGTGGGTTCGGGGACAACCCGCGAGAACCCGGCCTTGAGTAAACAGAGTGCATCTCGGGCCCCGACCTCTGACTTCCATACGACTCTGGTTTCTCTTCATTACGCACTGTCTGTCTGTCTGTCTGTCTGTCTGTCTGTCTGTTTTTCACCAAAAAAATAACAAATACTTCACCAGGATAGTGGGTATGTGTCTGTCTGTTTGTCTGTGACTTTTTCCCCAAAGCCCCCGAAAACTTGGCGAGTGGGTTCGGGGACAACCCGCGAGAACCCGGCCTTGAGTAAACAGAGTGCATCTCGGGCCCGACCTCTGACTTCCATACGACTCTGGTTTCTCTTCATTACGCACTGTCTGTCTGTCTGTCTGTCTGTCTGTCTGTTTTTCACCAAAAAAATAACAAATACTTCACCAGGATAGTGGGTATGTGTCTGTCTGTTTGTCTGTGACTTTTTCCCCACAGCCCCCGAAAACTTGGCGAGTGGGTTCGGGGACAACCCGCGAGAACCCGGCCTTGAGTAAACAGAGTGCATCTCGGGCCCCGACCTCTGACTTCCATACGACTCTGGTTTCTCTTCATTACGCACTGTCTGTCTGTCTGTCTGTCTGTCTGTAGAAAAAAAATTTCCAAACTGAAAGAAGGGCGAAGCGCTTTTCGTGCGGTCCAGCGTTTTCCCGCCATTTTTCTTTAAAAAAACAAAAAAAAACAAAATGTATTTGGTTTGGCATTCACCAGGATAGTGTCTGTCTGTCTGTCTGTGTCTGTCTGTCTGTCTGTTTTTCACCAAAAAAATAACAAATACTTCACCAGGATAGTGGGTATGTGTCTGTCTGTTTGTCTGTGACTTTTTCCCCACAGCCCCCGAAAACTTGGCGAGTGGGTTCGGGGACAACCCGCGAGAACCCGGCCTTGAGTAAACAGAGTGCATCTCGGGCCCCGACCTCTGACTTCCATACGACTCTGGTTTCTCTTCATTACGCACTGTCTGTCTGTCTGTCTGTCTGTCTGTCTGTCTGTCTGTTTTTCACCAAAAAAATAACAAATACTTCACCAGGATAGTGGGTATGTGTCTGTCTGTTTGTCTGTGACTTTTTCCCCACAGCCCCCGAAAACTTGGCGAGTGGGTTCGGGGACAACCCGCGAGAACCCGGCCTTGAGTAAACAGAGTGCATCTCGGGCCCCGACCTCTGACTTCCATACGACTCTGGTTTCTCTTCATTACGCACTGTCTGTCTGTCTGTCTGTCTGTCTGTCTGTTTTTCACCAAAAAATAACAAATACTTCACCAGGATAGTGGGTATGTGTCTGTCTGTTTGTCTGTGACTTTTTCCCCACAGCCCCCGAAAACTTGGCGAGTGGGTTCGGGGACAACCCGCGAGAACCCGGCCTTGAGTAAACAGAGTGCATCTCGGGCCCCGACCTCTGACTTCCATACGACTCTGGTTTCTCTTCATTACGCACTGTATGTCTGTCTGTCTGTCTGTCTGTCTGTCTGTTTTTCAACAAAAAAATAACAAATACTTCACCAGGATAGTGGGTATGTGTCTGTCTGTATGTCTGTGACTTTTTCCCCACAGCCCCCGAAAACTTGGCGAGTGGGTTCGGGGACAACCCGCGAGAACCCGGCCTTGAATAAACAGAGTGCATCTCGGGCCCCGACCTCTGACTTCCATACGACTCTGGTTTCTCTTCATTACGCACTGTCTGTCTGTCTGTCTGTCTGTCTGTAGAAAAAAAAAATCCAAACTGAAAGAAGGGCGAAGCGCTTTTCGTGCGGTCCAGCGTTTTCCCGCCATTTTTCTTTAAAAAATAAAAAATAAAAAAAATGTATTTGGTTTGGCATTCACCAGGATAGTGTCTGTCTGTCTGTCTGTCTGTCTGTCTGTGTCTGTCTGTCTGTCTGTCTGTTTTTCACCAAAAAAATAACAAATACTTCACCAGGATAGTGGGTATGTGTCTGTCTGTTTGTCTGTGACTTTTTCCCCACAGCCCCCGAAAACTTGGCGAGTGGGTTCGGGGACTACCCGCGAGAACCCGGCCTTGAGTAAACAGAGTGCATCTCGGGCCCCGACCTCTGACTTCCATACGACTCTGGTTTCTCTTCATTACGCACTGTCTGTCTGTCTGTCTGTCTGTCTGTCTGTAGAAAAAAAAATTCCAAACTGAAAGAAGGGCGAAGCGCTTTTCGTGCGGTCCAGCGTTTTCCCGCCATTTTTCTTTAAAAAAAATAAAATAAAATAAATGTATTTGGTTTGGCATTCACCAGGATAGTGTCTGTCTGTCTGTCTGTCTGTCTGTCTGTCTGTCTGTCTGTCTGTTTTTCACCAAAAAAATAACAAATACTTCACCAGGATAGTGGGTATGTGTCTGTCTGTTTGTCTGTGACTTTTTCCCCCCAGCCCCCGAAAACTTGGCGAGTGGGTTCGGGGACAACCCGCGAGAACCCGGCCTTGAGTAAACAGAGTGCATCTCGGGCCCCGACCTCTGACTTCCATACGACTCTGGTTTCTCTTCATTACGCACTGTCTGTCTGTCTGTCTGTCTGTCTGTTTTTCACCAAAAAAATAACAAATACTTCACCAGGATAGTGGGTATGTGTCTGTCTGTTTGTCTGTGACTTTTTCCCCACAGCCCCCGAAAACTTGGCGAGTGGGTTCGGGGACAACCCGCGAGAACCCGGCCTTGAGTAAACAGAGTGCATCTCGGGCCCCGACCTCTGACTTCCATACGACTCTGGTTTCTCTTCATTACGCACTGTCTGTCTGTCTGTCTGTCTGTCTGTTTTTCACCAAAAAATAACAAATACTTCACCAGGATAGTGGGTATGTGTCTGTCTGTTTGTCTGTGACTTTTTCCCCACAGCCCCCGAAAACTTGGCGAGTGGGTTCGGGGACAACCCGCGAGAACCCGGCCTTGAGTAAACAGAGTGCATCTCGGGCCCCGACCTCTGACTTCCATACGACTCTGGTTTCTCTTCATTACGCACTGTCTGTCTGTCTGTCTGTCTGTCTGTAGAAAAAAAAATTCCAAACTGAAAGAAGGGCGAAGTGCTTTTCGTGCGGTCCAGCGTTTTCCCGCCATTTTTCTTTAAAAAAACAAAAAAAAACAAAATGTATTTGGTTTGGCATTCACCAGGATAGTGTCTGTCTGTCTGTCTGTCTGTCTGTCTGTGTCTGTCTGTCTGTCTGTCTGTTTTTCACCAAAAAAATAACAAATACTTCACCAGGATAGTGGGTATGTGTCTGTCTGTTTGTCTGTGACTTTTTCCCCACAGCCCCCGAAAACTTGGCGAGTGGGTTCGGGGACAACCCGCGAGAACCCGGCCTTGAGTAAACAGAGTGCATCTCGGGCACCGACCTCTGACTTCCATACGACTCTGGTTTCTCTTCATTACGCACTGTCTGTCTGTCTGTCTGTCTGTCTGTCTGTCTGTTTTTCACCAAAAAAATAACAAATACTTCACCAGGATAGTGGGTATGTGTCTGTCTGTTTGTCTGTGACTTTTTCCCCACAGCCCCCAAAAACTTGGCGAGTGGGTTCGGGGACAACCCGCGAGAACCCGGCCTTGAGTAAACAGAGTGCATCTCGGGCCCCGACCTCTGACTTCCATACGACTCTGGTTTCTCTTCATTACGCACTGTCTGTCTGTCTGTCTGTCTGTCTGTCTGTCTGTAGAAAAAAAATTCCAAACTGAAAGAAGGGCGAAGCGCTTTTCGTGCGGTCCAGCGTTTTCCCGCCATTTTTCTTTAAAAAAACAAAAAAAAACAAAATGTATTTGGTTTGGCATTCACCAGGATAGTGTCTGTCTGTCTGTCTGTGTCTGTCTGTCTGTCTGTCTGTTTTTCACCAAAAAAATAACAAATACTTCACCAGGATAGTGGGTATGTGTCTGTCTGTTTGTCTGTGACTTTTTCCACACAGCCCCCGAAAACTTGCCGAGTGGGTTCGGGGACAACCCGCGAGAACCCGGCCTTGAGTAAACAGAGTGCATCTCGGGCCCCGACCTCTGACTTCCATACGACTCTGGTTTCTCTTCATTACGCACTGTCTGTCTGTCTGTCTGTCTGTCTGTCTGTTTTTCACCAAAAAAATAACAAATACTTCACCAGGATAGTGGGTATGTGTCTGTCTGTTTGTCTGTGACTTTTTCCCCACAGCCCCCGAAAACTTGGCGAGTGGGTTCGGGGACAACCCGCGAGAACCCGGCCTTGAGTAAACAGAGTGCATCTCGGGCCCGACCTCTGACTTCCATACGACTCTGGTTTCTCTTCATTACGCACTGTCTGTCTGTCTGTCTGTCTGTCTGTCTGTTTTTCACCAAAAAAATAACAAATACTTCACCAGGATAGTGGGTATGTGTCTGTCTGTTTGTCTGTGACTTTTTCCCCACAGCCCCCGAAAACTTGGCGAGTGGGTTCGGGGACAACCCGCGAGAACCCGGCCTTGAGTAAACAGAGTGCATCTCGGGCCCCGACCTCTGACTTCCATACGACTCTGGTTTCTCTTCATTACGCACTGTCTGTCTGTCTGTCTGTCTGTAGAAAAAAAAATTCCAAACTGAAAGAAGGGCGAAGCGCTTTTCGTGCGGTCCAGCGTTTTCCCGCCATTTTTCTTTAAAAAAACAAAAAAAAACAAAATGTATTTGGTTTGGCATTCACCAGGATAGTGTCTGTCTGTCTGTCTGTGTCTGTCTGTCTGTCTGTTTTTCACCAAAAAAATAACAAATACTTCACCAGGATAGTGGGTATGTGTCTGTCTGTTTGTCTGTGACTTTTTCCCCACAGCCCCCGAAAACTTGGCGAGTGGGTTCGGGGACAACCCGCGAGAACCCGGCCTTGAGTAAACAGAGTGCATCTCGGGCCCCGACCTCTGACTTCCATACGACTCTGGTTTCTCTTCATTACGCACTGTCTGTCTGTCTGTCTGTCTGTCTGTCTGTCTGTCTGTTTTTCACCAAAAAAATAACAAATACTTCACCAGGATAGTGGGTATGTGTCTGTCTGTTTGTCTGTGACTTTTTCCCCACAGCCCCCGAAAACTTGGCGAGTGGGTTCGGGGACAACCCGCGAGAACCCGGCCTTGAGTAAACAGAGTGCATCTCGGGCCCCGACCTCTGACTTCCATACGACTCTGGTTTCTCTTCATTACGCACTGTCTGTCTGTCTGTCTGTCTGTCTGTCTGTTTTTCACCAAAAAAATAACAAATACTTCACCAGGATAGTGGGTATGTGTCTGTCTGTTTGTCTGTGACTTTTTCCCCACAGCCCCCGAAAACTTGGCGAGTGGGTTCGGGGACAACCCGCGAGAACCCGGCCTTGAGTAAACAGAGTGCATCTCGGGCCCCGACCTCTGACTTCCATACGACTCTGGTTTCTCTTCATTACGCACTGTCTGTCTGTCTGTCTGTCTGTCTGTAGAAAAAAAAATTCCAAACTGAAAGAAGGGCGAAGCGCTTTTCGTGCGGTCCAGCGTTTTCCCGCCATTTTTCTTTAAAAAAAAAAAAAAAAAAAAAATGTATTTGGTTTGGCATTCACCAGGATAGTGTCTGTCTGTCTGTCTGTCTGTCTGTCTGTCTGTGTCTGTCTGTCTGTCTGTCTGTTTTTCACCAAAAAAATAACAAATACTTCACCAGGATAGTGGGTATGTGTCTGTCTGTTTGTCTAAGACTTTTTCCCCACAGCCCCCGAAAACTTGGCGAGTGGGTTCGGGGACAACCCGCGAGAACCCGGCCTTGAGTAAACAGAGTGCATCTCGGGCCCCGACCTCTGACTTCCATACGACTCTGGTTTCTCTTCATTACGCACTGTCTGTCTGTCTGTCTGTCTGTCTGTCTGTTTTTCACCAAAAAAATAACAAATACTTCACCAGGATAGTGGGTATGTGTCTGTCTGTTTGTCTGTGACTTTTTCCCCACAGCCCCCGAAAACTTGGCGAGTGGGTTCGGGGACAACCCGCGAGAACCCGGCCTTGAGTAAACAGAGTGCATCTCGGGCCCCGACCTCTGACTTCCATACGACTCTGGTTTCTCTTCATTACGCACTGTCTGTCTGTCTGTCTGTCTGTCTGTAGAAAAAAAAAATCCAAACTGAAAGAAGGGCGAAGCGCTTTTCGTGCGGTCCAGCGTTTTCCCGCCATTTTTCTTTAAAAAAACAAAAAAAAACAAAATGTATTTGGTTTGGCATTCACCAGGATAGTGTCTGTCTGTCTGTCTGTCTGTCTGTCTGTGTCTGTCTGTCTGTCTGTCTGTTTTTCACCAAAAAAATAACAAATACTTCACCAGGATAGTGGGTATGTGTCTGTCTGTTTGTCTGTGACTTTTTCCCCACAGCCCCCGAAAACTTGGCGAGTGGGTTCGGGGACAACCCGCGAGAACCCGGCCTTGAGTAAACAGAGTGCATCTCGGGCCCCGACCTCTGACTTCCATACGACTCTGGTTTCTCTTCATTACGCACTGTCTGTCTGTCTGTCTGTCTGTCTGTCTGTTTTTCACCAAAAAAATAACAAATACTTCACCAGGATAGTGGGTATGTGTCTGTCTGTTTGTCTGTGACTTTTTCCCCACAGCCCCCGAAAACTTGGCGAGTGGGTTCGGGGACAACCCGCGAGAACCCGGCCTTGAGTAAACAGAGTGCATCTCGGGCCCCGACCTCTGACTTCCATACGACTCTGGTTTCTCTTCATTACGCACTGTCTGTCTGTCTGTCTGTCTGTCTGTTTTTCACCAAAAAAATAACAAATACTTCACCAGGATAGTGGGTATGTGTCTGTCTGTTTGTCTGTGACTTTTTCCACACAGCCCCCGAAAACTTGCCGAGTGGGTTCGGGGACAACCCGCGAGAACCCGGCCTTGAGTAAACAGAGTGCATCTCGGGCCCCGACCTCTGACTTCCATACGACTCTGGTTTCTCTTCATTACGCACTGTCTGTCTGTCTGTCTGTCTGTCTGTCTGTTTTTCACCAAAAAAATAACAAATACTTCACCAGGATAGTGGGTATGTGTCTGTCTGTTTGTCTGTGACTTTTTCCCCACAGCCCCCGAAAACTTGGCGAGTGGGTTCGGGGACAACCCGCGAGAACCCGGCCTTGAGTAAACAGAGTGCATCTCGGGCCCGACCTCTGACTTCCATACGACTCTGGTTTCTCTTCATTACGCACTGTCTGTCTGTCTGTCTGTCTGTCTGTCTGTTTTTCACCAAAAAAATAACAAATACTTCACCAGGATAGTGGGTATGTGTCTGTCTGTTTGTCTGTGACTTTTTCCCCACAGCCCCCGAAAACTTGGCGAGTGGGTTCGGGGACAACCCGCGAGAACCCGGCCTTGAGTAAACAGAGTGCATCTCGGGCCCCGACCTCTGACTTCCATACGACTCTGGTTTCTCTTCATTACGCACTGTCTGTCTGTCTGTCTGTCTGTCTGTAGAAAAAAAAATTCCAAACTGAAAGAAGGGCGAAGCGCTTTTCGTGCGGTCCAGCGTTTTCCCGCCATTTTTCTTTAAAAAAACAAAAAAAAACAAAATGTATTTGGTTTGGCATTCACCAGGATAGTGTCTGTCTGTCTGTCTGTGTCTGTCTGTCTGTCTGTCTGTTTTTCACCAAAAAAATAACAAATACTTCACCAGGATAGTGGGTATGTGTCTGTCTGTTTGTCTAAGACTTTTTCCCCACAGCCCCCGAAAACTTGGCGAGTGGGTTCGGGGACAACCCGCGAGAACCCGGCCTTGAGTAAACAGAGTGCATCTCGGGCCCCGACCTCTGACTTCCATACGACTCTGGTTTCTCTTCATTACGCACTGTCTGTCTGTCTGTCTGTCTGTCTGTCTGTTTTTCACCAAAAAATAACAAATACTTCACCAGGATAGTGGGTATGTGTCTGTCTGTTTGTCTGTGACTTTTTCCCCACAGCCCCGAAAACTTGGCGAGTGGGTTCGGGGACAACCCGCGAGAACCCGGCCTTGAGTAAACAGAGTGCATCTCGGGCCCCGACCTCTGACTTCCATACGACTCTGGTTTCTCTTCATTACGCACTGTCTGTCTGTCTGTCTGTCTGTCTGTAGAAAAAAAAATTCCAAACTGAAAGAAGGGCGAAGCGCTTTTCGTGCGGTCCAGCGTTTTCCCGCCATTTTTCTTTAAAAAAAAAAAAAAAAAAAAATGTATTTGGTTTGGCATTCACCAGGATAGTGTCTGTCTGTCTGTCTGTCTGTCTGTCTGTGTCTGTCTGTCTGTCTGTCTGTTTTTCACCAAAAAAATAACAAATACTTCACCAGGATAGTGGGTATGTGTCTGTCTGTTTGTCTGTGACTTTTTCCCCACAGCCCCCGAAAACTTGGCGAGTGGGTTCGGGGACAACCCGCGAGAACCCGGCCTTGAGTAAACAGAGTGCATCTCGGGCCCCGACCTCTGACTTCCATACGACTCTGGTTTCTCTTCATTACGCACTGTCTGTCTGTCTGTCTGTCTGTCTGTAGAAAAAAAAATTCCAAACTGAAAGAAGGGCGAAGCGCTTTTCGTGCGGTCCAGCGTTTCCCCGCCATTTTTCTTTAAAAAAACAAAAAAAAACAAAATGTATTTGGTTTGGCATTCACCAGGATAGTGTCTGTCTGTCTGTCTGTCTGTCTGTGTCTGTCTGTCTGTCTGTCTGTTTTTCACCAAAAAAATAACAAATACTTCACCAGGATAGTGGGTATGTGTCTGTCTGTTTGTCTGTGACTTTTTCCCCACAGCCCCCGAAAACTTGGCGAGTGGGTTCGGGGACAACCCGCGAGAACCCGGCCTTGAGTAAACAGAGTGCATCTCGGGCCCCGACCTCTGACTTCCATACGACTCTGGTTTCTCTTCATTACGCACTGTCTGTCTGTCTGTCTGTCTGTCTGTTTTTCACCAAAAAAATAACAAATACTTCACCAGGATAGTGGGTATGTGTCTGTCTGTTTGTCTGTGACTTTTTCCCCACAGCCCCCGAAAACTTGGCGAGTGGGTTCGGGGACAACCCGCGAGAACCCGGCCTTGAGTAAACAGAGTGCATCTCGGGCCCCGACCTCTGACTTCCATACGACTCTGGTTTCTCTTCATTACGCACTGTCTGTCTGTCTGTCTGTCTGTCTGTAGAAAAAAAAATTCCAAACTGAAAGAAGGGCGAAGCGCTTTTCGTGCGGTCCAGCGTTTTCCCGCCATTTTTCTTTAAAAAAAAAAAAAAAAAAAAATGTATTTGGTTTGGCATTCACCAGGATAGTGTCTGTCTGTCTGTCTGTCTGTCTGTCTGTGTCTGTCTGTCTGTCTGTCTGTCTGTTTTTCACCAAAAAAATAACAAATACTTCACCAGGATAGTGGGTATGTGTCTGTCTGTTTGTCTGTGACTTTTTCCCCACAGCCCCCGAAAACTTGGCGAGTGGGTTCGGGGACAACCCGCGAGAACCCGGCCTTGAGTAAACAGAGTGCATCTCGGGCCCCGACCTCTGACTTCCATACGACTCTGGTTTCTCTTCATTACGCACTGTCTGTCTGTCTGTCTGTCTGTCTGTTTTTCACCAAAAAAATAACAAATACTTCACCAGGATAGTGGGTATGTGTCTGTCTGTTTGTCTGTGACTTTTTCCCCACAGCCCCCGAAAACTTGGCGAGTGGGTTCGGGGACAACCCGCGAGAACCCGGCCTTGAGTAAACAGAGTGCATCTCGGGCCCCGACCTCTGACTTCCATACGACTCTGGTTTCTCTTCATTACGCACTGTCTGTCTGTCTGTCTGTCTGTAGAAAAAAAAATTACAAACTGAAAGAAGGGCGAAGCGCTTTTCGTGCGGTCCAGCGTTTTCCCGCCATTTTTCTTTAAAAAAATAAAAAAATAAATAAAGTATTTGGTTTGGCATTCACCAGGATAGTGTCTGTCTGTCTGTCTGTCTGTCTGTGTCTGTCTGTCTGTCTGTTTTTCACCAAAAAAATAACAAATACTTCACCAGGATAGTGGGTATGTGTCTGTCTGTTTGTCTGTGACTTTTTCCCCACAGCCCCCGAAAACTTGGCGAGTGGGTTCGGGGACAACCCGCGAGAACCCGGCCTTGAGTAAACAGAGTGCATCTCGGGCCCCGACCTCTGACTTCCATACGACTCTGGTTTCTCTTCATTACGCACTGTCTGTCTGTCTGTCTGTCTGTCTGTAGAAAAAAAAATTCCAAACTGAAAGAAGGGCGAAGCGCTTTTCGTGCGGTCCAGCGTTTTCCCGCCATTTTTCTTTAAAAAAAAAAAAAAAAAAAAATGTATTTGGTTTGGCATTCACCAGGATAGTGTCTGTCTGTCTGTCTGTCTGTCTGTCTGTGTCTGTCTGTCTGTCTGTCTGTCTGTTTTTCACCAAAAAAATAACAAATACTTCACCAGGATAGTGGGTATGTGTCTGTCTGTTTGTCTGTGACTTTTTCCCCACAGCCCCCGAAAACTTGGCGAGTGGGTTCGGGGACAACCCGCGAGAACCCGGCCTTGAGTAAACAGAGTGCATCTCGGGCCCCGACCTCTGACTTCCATACGACTCTGGTTTCTCTTCATTACGCACTGTCTGTCTGTCTGTCTGTCTGTCTGTTTTTCACCAAAAAAATAACAAATACTTCACCAGGATAGTGGGTATGTGTCTGTCTGTTTGTCTGTGACTTTTTCCCCACAGCCCCCGAAAACTTGGCGAGTGGGTTCGGGGACAACCCGCGAGAACCCGGCCTTGAGTAAACAGAGTGCATCTCGGGCCCCGACCTCTGACTTCCATACGACTCTGGTTTCTCTTCATTACGCACTGTCTGTCTGTCTGTCTGTCTGTCTGTAGAAAAAAAAATTACAAACTGAAAGAAGGGCGAAGCGCTTTTCGTGCGGTCCAGCGTTTTCCCGCCATTTTTCTTTAAAAAAATAAAAAAATAAATAAAGTATTTGGTTTGGCATTCACCAGGATAGTGTCTGTCTGTCTGTCTGTCTGTCTGTCTGTGTCTGTCTGTCTGTCTGTTTTTCACCAAAAAAATAACAAATACTTCACCAGGATAGTGGGTATGTGTCTGTCTGTTTGTCTGTGACTTTTTCCCCACAGCCCCCGAAAACTTGGCGAGTGGGTTCGGGGACAACCCGCGAGAACCCGGCCTTGAGTAAACAGAGTGCATCTCGGGCCCCGACCTCTGACTTCCATACGACTCTGGTTTCTCTTCATTACGCACTGTCTGTCTGTCTGTCTGTCTGTCTGTAGAAAAAAAAATTACAAACTGAAAGAAGGGCGAAGCGCTTTTCGTGCGGTCCAGCGTTTTCCCGCCATTTTTCTTTAAAAAAATAAAAAAATAAATAAAGTATTTGGTTTGGCATTCACCAGGATAGTGTCTGTCTGTCTGTCTGTCTGTCTGTGTCTGTCTGTCTGTCTGTTTTTCACCAAAAAAATAACAAATACTTCACCAGGATAGTGGGTATGTGTCTGTCTGTTTGTCTGTGACTTTTTCCCCACAGCCCCCGAAAACTTGGCGAGTGGGTTCGGGGACAACCCGCGAGAACCCGGCCTTGAGTAAACAGAGTGCATCTCGGGCCCCGACCTCTGACTTCCATACGACTCTGGTTTCTCTTCATTACGCACTGTCTGTCTGTCTGTCTGTCTGTCTGTAGAAAAAAAAATTCCAAACTGAAAGAAGGGCGAAGCGCTTTTCGTGCGGTCCAGCGTTTTCCCGCCATTTTTCTTTAAAAAAAAAAATAAAAAAAAATGTATTTGGTTTGGCATTCACCAGGATAGTGTCTGTCTGTCTGTCTGTCTGTCTGTCTGTGTCTGTCTGTCTGTCTGTCTGTCTGTTTTTCACCAAAAAAATAACAAATACTTCACCAGGATAGTGGGTATGTGTCTGTCTGTTTGTCTGTGACTTTTTCCCCACAGCCCCCGAAAACTTGGCGAGTGGGTTCGGGGACAACCCGCGAGAACCCGGCCTTGAGTAAACAGAGTGCATCTCGGGCCCCGACCTCTGACTTCCATACGACTCTGGTTTCTCTTCATTACGCACTGTCTGTCTGTCTGTCTGTCTGTCTGTTTTTCACCAAAAAAATAACAAATACTTCACCAGGATAGTGGGTATGTGTCTGTCTGTTTGTCTGTGACTTTTTCCCCACAGCCCCCGAAAACTTGGCGAGTGGGTTCGGGGACAACCCGCGAGAACCCGGCCTTGAGTAAACAGAGTGCATCTCGGGCCCCGACCTCTGACTTCCATACGACTCTGGTTTCTCTTCATTACGCACTGTCTGTCTGTCTGTCTGTCTGTCTGTAGAAAAAAAAATTACAAACTGAAAGAAGGGCGAAGCGCTTTTCGTGCGGTCCAGCGTTTTCCCGCCATTTTTCTTTAAAAAAATAAAAAAATAAATAAAGTATTTGGTTTGGCATTCACCAGGATAGTGTCTGTCTGTCTGTCTGTCTGTCTGTCTGTGTCTGTCTGTCTGTCTGTTTTTCACCAAAAAAATAACAAATACTTCACCAGGATAGTGGGTATGTGTCTGTCTGTTTGTCTGTGACTTTTTCCCCACAGCCCCCGAAAACTTGGCGAGTGGGTTCGGGGACAACCCGCGAGAACCCGGCCTTGAGTAAACAGAGTGCATCTCGGGCCCCGACCTCTGACTTCCATACGACTCTGGTTTCTCTTCATTACGCACTGTCTGTCTGTCTGTCTGTCTGTCTGTAGAAAAAAAAATTCCAAACTGAAAGAAGGGCGAAGCGCTTTTCGTGCGGTCCAGCGTTTTCCCGCCATTTTTCTTTAAAAAAACAAAAAAAAAAAAAATGTATTTGGTTTGGCATTCACCAGGATAGTGTCTGTCTGTCTGTCTGTCTGTCTGTCTGTCTGTTTTTCACCAAAAAAATAACAAATACTTCACCAGGATAGTGGGTATGTGTCTGTCTGTTTGTCTGTGACTTTTTCCCCACAGCCCCCGAAAACTTGGCGAGTGGGTTCGGGGACAACCCGCGAGAACCCGGCCTTGAGTAAACAGAGTGCATCTCGGGCCCCGACCTCTGACTTCCATACGACTCTGGTTTCTCTTCATTACGCACTGTCTGTCTGTCTGTCTGTCTGTCTGTCTGTTTTTCACCAAAAAAATAACAAATACTTCACCAGGATAGTGGGTATGTGTCTGTCTGTTTGTCTGTGACTTTTTCCCCACAGCCCCCGAAAACTTGGCGAGTGGGTTCGGGGACAACCCGCGAGAACCCGGCCTTGAGTAAACAGAGTGCATCTCGGGCCCCGACCTCTGACTTCCATACGACTCTGGTTTCTCTTCATTACGCACTGTCTGTCTGTCTGTCTGTCTGTCTGTAGAAAAAAAAATTCCAAACTGAAAGAAGGGCGAAGCGCTTTTCGTGCGGTCCAGCGTTTTCCCGCCATTTTTCTTAAAAAAAAAAAAAAAAAAAAAAATGTATTTGGTTTGGCATTCACCAGGATAGTGTCTGTCTGTCTGTCTGTCTGTCTGTGTCTGTCTGTCTGTCTGTCTGTCTATTTTTCACCAAAAAAATAACAAATACTTCACCAGGATAGTGGGTATGTGTCTGTCTGTTTGTCTGTGACTTTTTCCCCACAGCCCCCGAAAACTTGGCGAGTGGGTTCGGGGACAACCCGCGAGAACCCAGCCTTGAGTAAACAGAGTGCATCTCGGGCCCCGACCTCTGACTTCCATACGACTCTGGTTTCTCTTCATTACGCACTGTCTGTCTGTCTGTCTGTCTGTCTGTAGAAAAAAAAATTCCAAACTGAAAGAAGGGCGAAGCGCTTTTCGTGCGGTCCAGCGTTTTCCCGCCATTTTTCTTTAAAAAAAAAAAAAAAAAAAAAATGTATTTGGTTTGGCATTCACCAGGATAGTGTCTGTCTGTCTGTCTGTCTGTCTGTGTCTGTCTGTCTGTCTGTCTGTTTTTCACCAAAAAAATAACAAATACTTCACCAGGATAGTGGGTATGTGTCTGTCTGTTTGTCTAAGACTTTTTCCCCACAGCCCCCGAAAACTTGGCGAGTGGGTTCGGGGACAACCCGCGAGAACCCGGCCTTGAGTAAACAGAGTGCATCTCGGGCCCCGACCTCTGACTTCCATACGACTCTGGTTTCTCTTCATTACGCACTGTCTGTCTGTCTGTCTGTCTGTCTGTCTGTTTTTCACCAAAAAATAACAAATACTTCACCAGGATAGTGGGTATGTGTCTGTCTGTTTGTCTGTGACTTTTTCCCCACAGCCCCCGAAAACTTGGCGAGTGGGTTCGGGGACAACCCGCGAGAACCCGGCCTTGAGTAAACAGAGTGCATCTCGGGCCCCGACCTCTGACTTCCATACGACTCTGGTTTCTCTTCATTACGCACTGTCTGTCTGTCTGTCTGTCTGTCTGTAGAAAAAAAAATTCCAAACTGAAAGAAGGGCGAAGCGCTTTTCGTGCGGTCCAGCGTTTTCCCGCCATTTTTCTTTAAAAAAACAAAAAAAAAAAAAATGTATTTGGTTTGGCATTCACCAGGATAGTGTCTGTCTGTCTGTCTGTCTGTCTGTCTGTCTGTGTCTGTCTGTCTGTCTGTCTGTTTTTCACCAAAAAAATAACAAATACTTCACCAGGATAGTGGGTATGTGTCTGTCTGTTTGTCTGTGACTTTTTCCCCACAGCCCCCGAAAACTTGGCGAGTGGGTTCGGGGACAACCCGCGAGAACCCGGCCTTGAGTAAACAGAGTGCATCTCGGGCCCCGACCTCTGACTTCCATACGACTCTGGTTTCTCTTCATTACGCACTGTCTGTCTGTCTGTCTGTCTGTCTGTCTGTTTTTCACCAAAAAAATAACAAATACTTCACCAGGATAGTGGGTATGTGTCTGTCTGTTTGTCTGTGACTTTTTCCCCACAGCCCCCGAAAACTTGGCGAGTGGGTTCGGGGACAACCCGCGAGAACCCGGCCTTGAGTAAACAGAGTGCATCTCAGGCCCCGACCTCTGACTTCCATACGACTCTGGTTTCTCTTCATTACGCACTGTCTGTCTGTCTGTCTGTCTGTCTGTAGAAAAAAAAAATCCAAACTGAAAGAAGGGCGAAGCGCTTTTCGTGCGGTCCAGCGTTTTCCCGCCATTTTTCTTAAAAATAAAAAAATAAAAAATGTATTTGGTTTGGCATTCACCAGGATAGTGTCTGTCTGTCTGTCTGTCTGTCTGTGTCTGTCTGTCTGTCTGTCTGTTTTTCACCAAAAAAATAACAAATACTTCACCAGGATAGTGGGTATGTGTCTGTCTGTTTGTCTGTGACTTTTTCCCCACAGCCCCCGAAAACTTGGCGAGTGGGTTCGGGGACAACCCGCGAGAACCCGGCCTTGAGTAAACAGAGTGCATCTCGGGCCCCGACCTCTGACTTCCATACGACTCTGGTTTCTCTTCATTACGCACTGTCTGTCTGTCTGTCTGTCTGTCTGTCTGTTTTTCACCAAAAAAATAACAAATACTTCACCAGGATAGTGGGTATGTGTCTGTCTGTTTGTCTGTGACTTTTTCCCCACAGCCCCCGAAAACTTGGCGAGTGGGTTCGGGGACAACCCGCGAGAACCCGGCCTTGAGTAAACAGAGTGCATCTCGGGCCCCGACCTCTGACTTCCATACGACTCTGGTTTCTCTTCATTACGCACTGTCTGTCTGTCTGTCTGTCTGTCTGTAGAAAAAAAAATTCCAAACTGAAAGAAGGGCGAAGCGCTTTTCGTGCGGTCCAGCGTTTTCCCGCCATTTTTCTTTAAAAAAACAAAAAAAAAAAAAATGTATTTGGTTTGGCATTCACCAGGATAGTGTCTGTCTGTCTGTCTGTCTGTCTGTCTGTCTGTTTTTCACCAAAAAAATAACAAATACTTCACCAGGATAGTGGGTATGTGTCTGTCTGTTTGTCTGTGACTTTTTCCCCACAGCCCCCGAAAACTTGGCGAGTGGGTTCGGGGACAACCCGCGAGAACCCGGCCTTGAGTAAACAGAGTGCATCTCGGGCCCCGACCTCTGACTTCCATACGACTCTGGTTTCTCTTCATTACGCACTGTCTGTCTGTCTGTCTGTCTGTCTGTCTGTTTTTCACCAAAAAAATAACAAATACTTCACCAGGATAGTGGGTATGTGTCTGTCTGTTTGTCTGTGACTTTTTCCCCACAGACCCCGAAAACTTGGCGAGTGGGTTCGGGGACAACCCGCGAGAACCCGGCCTTGAGTAAACAGAGTGCATCTCGGGCCCCGACCTCTGACTTCCATACGACTCTGGTTTCTCTTCATTACGCACTGTCTGTCTGTCTGTCTGTCTGTCTGTAGAAAAAAAAATTCCAAACTGAAAGAAGGGCGAAGCGCTTTTCGTGCGGTCCAGCGTTTTCCCGCCATTTTTCTTAAAAAAAAAAAAAAAAAAAAAAATGTATTTGGTTTGGCATTCACCAGGATAGTGTCTGTCTGTCTGTCTGTCTGTCTGTGTCTGTCTGTCTGTCTGTCTGTCTATTTTTCACCAAAAAAATAACAAATACTTCACCAGGATAGTGGGTATGTGTCTGTCTGTTTGTCTGTGACTTTTTCCCCACAGCCCCCGAAAACTTGGCGAGTGGGTTCGGGGACAACCCGCGAGAACCCAGCCTTGAGTAAACAGAGTGCATCTCGGGCCCCGACCTCTGACTTCCATACGACTCTGGTTTCTCTTCATTACGCACTGTCTGTCTGTCTGTCTGTCTGTCTGTAGAAAAAAAAATTCCAAACTGAAAGAAGGGCGAAGCGCTTTTCGTGCGGTCCAGCGTTTTCCCGCCATTTTTCTTTAAAAAAAAAAAAAAAAAAAAAATGTATTTGGTTTGGCATTCACCAGGATAGTGTCTGTCTGTCTGTCTGTCTGTCTGTGTCTGTCTGTCTGTCTGTCTGTTTTTCACCAAAAAAATAACAAATACTTCACCAGGATAGTGGGTATGTGTCTGTCTGTTTGTCTAAGACTTTTTCCCCACAGCCCCCGAAAACTTGGCGAGTGGGTTCGGGGACAACCCGCGAGAACCCGGCCTTGAGTAAACAGAGTGCATCTCGGGCCCCGACCTCTGACTTCCATACGACTCTGGTTTCTCTTCATTACGCACTGTCTGTCTGTCTGTCTGTCTGTCTGTCTGTTTTTCACCAAAAAATAACAAATACTTCACCAGGATAGTGGGTATGTGTCTGTCTGTTTGTCTGTGACTTTTTCCCCACAGCCCCCGAAAACTTGGCGAGTGGGTTCGGGGACAACCCGCGAGAACCCGGCCTTGAGTAAACAGAGTGCATCTCGGGCCCCGACCTCTGACTTCCATACGACTCTGGTTTCTCTTCATTACGCACTGTCTGTCTGTCTGTCTGTCTGTCTGTAGAAAAAAAAATTCCAAACTGAAAGAAGGGCGAAGCGCTTTTCGTGCGGTCCAGCGTTTTCCCGCCATTTTTCTTTAAAAAAACAAAAAAAAAAAAAATGTATTTGGTTTGGCATTCACCAGGATAGTGTCTGTCTGTCTGTCTGTCTGTCTGTCTGTCTGTGTCTGTCTGTCTGTCTGTCTGTTTTTCACCAAAAAAATAACAAATACTTCACCAGGATAGTGGGTATGTGTCTGTCTGTTTGTCTGTGACTTTTTCCCCACAGCCCCCGAAAACTTGGCGAGTGGGTTCGGGGACAACCCGCGAGAACCCGGCCTTGAGTAAACAGAGTGCATCTCGGGCCCCGACCTCTGACTTCCATACGACTCTGGTTTCTCTTCATTACGCACTGTCTGTCTGTCTGTCTGTCTGTCTGTCTGTTTTTCACCAAAAAAATAACAAATACTTCACCAGGATAGTGGGTATGTGTCTGTCTGTTTGTCTGTGACTTTTTCCCCACAGCCCCCGAAAACTTGGCGAGTGGGTTCGGGGACAACCCGCGAGAACCCGGCCTTGAGTAAACAGAGTGCATCTCAGGCCCCGACCTCTGACTTCCATACGACTCTGGTTTCTCTTCATTACGCACTGTCTGTCTGTCTGTCTGTCTGTCTGTAGAAAAAAAAAATCCAAACTGAAAGAAGGGCGAAGCGCTTTTCGTGCGGTCCAGCGTTTTCCCGCCATTTTTCTTAAAAATAAAAAAATAAAAAATGTATTTGGTTTGGCATTCACCAGGATAGTGTCTGTCTGTCTGTCTGTCTGTCTGTGTCTGTCTGTCTGTCTGTCTGTTTTTCACCAAAAAAATAACAAATACTTCACCAGGATAGTGGGTATGTGTCTGTCTGTTTGTCTGTGACTTTTTCCCCACAGCCCCCGAAAACTTGGCGAGTGGGTTCGGGGACAACCCGCGAGAACCCGGCCTTGAGTAAACAGAGTGCATCTCGGGCCCCGACCTCTGACTTCCATACGACTCTGGTTTCTCTTCATTACGCACTGTCTGTCTGTCTGTCTGTCTGTCTGTCTGTTTTTCACCAAAAAAATAACAAATACTTCACCAGGATAGTGGGTATGTGTCTGTCTGTTTGTCTGTGACTTTTTCCCCACAGCCCCCGAAAACTTGGCGAGTGGGTTCGGGGACAACCCGCGAGAACCCGGCCTTGAGTAAACAGAGTGCATCTCGGGCCCCGACCTCTGACTTCCATACGACTCTGGTTTCTCTTCATTACGCACTGTCTGTCTGTCTGTCTGTCTGTCTGTAGAAAAAAAAATTCCAAACTGAAAGAAGGGCGAAGCGCTTTTCGTGCGGTCCAGCGTTTTCCCGCCATTTTTCTTTAAAAAAACAAAAAAAAACAAAATGTATTTGGTTTGGCATTCACCAGGATAGTGTCTGTCTGTCTGTCTGTCTGTCTGTCTGTCTGTGTCTGTCTGTCTGTCTGTCTGTTTTTCACCAAAAAAATAACAAATACTTCACCAGGATAGTGGGTATGTGTCTGTCTGTTTGTCTGTGACTTTTTCCCCACAGCCCCCGAAAACTTGGCGAGTGGGTTCGGGGACAACCCGCGAGAACCCGGCCTTGAGTAAACAGAGTGCATCTCGGGCCCCGACCTCTGACTTCCATACGACTCTGGTTTCTCTTCATTACGCACTGTCTGTCTGTCTGTCTGTCTGTCTGTCTGTTTTTCACCAAAAAAATAACAAATACTTCACCAGGATAGTGGGTATGTGTCTGTCTGTTTGTCTGTGACTTTTTCCCCACAGCCCCCGAAAACTTGGCGAGTGGGTTCGGGGACAACCCGCGAGAACCCGGCCTTGAGTAAACAGAGTGCATCTCGGGCCCCGACCTCTGACTTCCATACGACTCTGGTTTCTCTTCATTACGCACTGTCTGTCTGTCTGTCTGTCTGTCTGTTTTTCACCAAAAAAATAACAAATACTTCACCAGGATAGTGGGTATGTGTCTGTCTGTTTGTCTGTGACTTTTTCCACACAGCCCCCGAAAACTTGCCGAGTGGGTTCGGGGACAACCCGCGAGAACCCGGCCTTGAGTAAACAGAGTGCATCTCGGGCCCCGACCTCTGACTTCCATACGACTCTGGTTTCTCTTCATTACGCACTGTCTGTCTGTCTGTCTGTCTGTCTGTCTGTCTGTTTTTCACCAAAAAAATAACAAATACTTCACCAGGATAGTGGGTATGTGTCTGTCTGTTTGTCTGTGACTTTTTCCCCACAGCCCCCGAAAACTTGGCGAGTGGGTTCGGGGACAACCCGCGAGAACCCGGCCTTGAGTAAACAGAGTGCATCTCGGGCCCGACCTCTGACTTCCATACGACTCTGGTTTCTCTTCATTACGCACTGTCTGTCTGTCTGTCTGTCTGTCTGTTTTTCACCAAAAAAATAACAAATACTTCACCAGGATAGTGGGTATGTGTCTGTCTGTTTGTCTGTGACTTTTTCCCCACAGCCCCCGAAAACTTGGCGAGTGGGTTCGGGGACAACCCGCGAGAACCCGGCCTTGAGTAAACAGAGTGCATCTCGGGCCCCGACCTCTGACTTCCATACGACTCTGGTTTCTCTTCATTACGCACTGTCTGTCTGTCTGTCTGTCTGTCTGTAGAAAAAAAAATTCCAAACTGAAAGAAGGGCGAAGCGCTTTTCGTGCGGTCCAGCGTTTTCCCGCCATTTTTCTTTAAAAAAACAAAAAAAAACAAAATGTATTTGGTTTGGCATTCACCAGGATAGTGTCTGTCTGTCTGTCTGTGTCTGTCTGTCTGTCTGTTTTTCACCAAAAAAATAACAAATACTTCACCAGGATAGTGGGTATGTGTCTGTCTGTTTGTCTGTGACTTTTTCCCCACAGCCCCCGAAAACTTGGCGAGTGGGTTCGGGGAAAACCCGCGAGAACCCGGCCTTGAGTAAACAGAGTGCATCTCGGGCCCCGACCTCTGACTTCCATACGACTCTGGTTTCTCTTCATTACGCACTGTCTGTCTGTCTGTCTGTCTGTCTGTCTGTTTTTCACCAAAAAAATAACAAATACTTCACCAGGATAGTGGGTATGTGTCTGTCTGTTTGTCTGTGACTTTTTCCCCACAGCCCCCGAAAACTTGGCGAGTGGGTTCGGGGACAACCCGCGAGAACCCGGCCTTGAGTAAACAGAGTGCATCTCGGGCCCCGACCTCTGACTTCCATACGACTCTGGTTTCTCTTCATTACGCACTGTCTGTCTGTCTGTCTGTCTGTCTGTCTGTCTGTCTGTTTTTCACCAAAAAAATAACAAATACTTCACCAGGATAGTGGGTATGTGTCTGTCTGTTTGTCTGTGACTTTTTCCCCACAGCCCCCGAAAACTTGGCGAGTGGGTTCGGGGACAACCCGCGAGAACCCGGCCTTGAGTAAACAGAGTGCATCTCGGGCCCCGACCTCTGACTTCCATACGACTCTGGTTTCTCTTCATTACGCACTGTCTGTCTGTCTGTCTGTCTGTCTGTCTGTCTGTCTGTTTTTCACCAAAAAAATAACAAATACCTCACCAGGATAGTGGGTATGTGTCTGTCTGTTTGTCTGTGACTTTTTCCCCACAGCCCCCGAAAACTTGGCGAGTGGGTTCGGGGACAACCCGCGAGAACCCGGCCTTGAGTAAACAGAGTGCATCTCGGGCCCCGACCTCTGACTTCCATACGACTCTGGTTTCTCTTCATTACGCACTGTCTGTCTGTCTGTCTGTCTGTCTGTAGAAAAAAAAATTCCAAACTGAAAGAAGGGCGAAGCGCTTTTCGTGCGGTCCAGCGTTTTCCCGCCATTTTTCTTTAAAAAAAAAAAAAAAAAAAAAATGTATTTGGTTTGGCATTCACCAGGATAGTGTCTGTCTGTCTGTCTGTCTGTCTGTGTCTGTCTGTCTGTCTGTCTGTTTTTCACCAAAAAAATAACAAATACTTCACCAGGATAGTGGGTATGTGTCTGTCTGTTTGTCTAAGACTTTTTCCCCACAGCCCCCGAAAACTTGGCGAGTGGGTTCGGGGCCAACCCGTGAGAACCCGGCCTTGAGTAAACAGAGTGCATCTCGGGCCCCGACCTCTGACTTCCATACGACTCTGGTTTCTCTTCATTACGCACTGTCTGTCTGTCTGTCTGTCTGTCTGTCTGTTTTTCACCAAAAAATAACAAATACTTCACCAGGATAGTGGGTATGTGTCTGTCTGTTTGTCTGTGACTTTTTCCCCACAGCCCCCGAAAACTTGGCGAGTGGGTTCGGGGACAACCCGCGAGAACCCGGCCTTGAGTAAACAGAGTGCATCTCGGGCCCCGACCTCTGACTTCCATACGACTCTGGTTTCTCTTCATTACGCACTGTCTGTCTGTCTGTCTGTCTGTCTGTAGAAAAAAAAAATCCAAACTGAAAGAAGGGCGAAGCGCTTTTCGTGCGGTCCAGCGTTTTCCCGCCATTTTTCTTTAAAAAAAAAAAAAAAAAAAAAATGTATTTGGTTTGGCATTCACCAGGATAGTGTCTGTCTGTCTGTCTGTCTGTCTGTGTCTGTCTGTCTGTCTGTCTGTTTTTCACCAAAAAAATAACAAATACTTCACCAGGATAGTGGGTATGTGTCTGTCTGTTTGTCTAAGACTTTTTCCCCACAGCCCCCGAAAACTTGGCGAGTGGGTTCGGGGACAACCCGCGAGAACCCGGCCTTGAGTAAACAGAGTGCATCTCGGGCCCCGACCTCTGACTTCCATACGACTCTGGTTTCTCTTCATTACGCACTGTCTGTCTGTCTGTCTGTCTGTCTGTCTGTTTTTCACCAAAAAATAACAAATACTTCACCAGGATAGTGGGTATGTGTCTGTCTGTTTGTCTGTGACTTTTTCCCCACAGCCCCCGAAAACTTGGCGAGTGGGTTCGGGGACAACCCGCGAGAACCCGGCCTTGAGTAAACAGAGTGCATCTCGGGCCCCGACCTCTGACTTCCATACGACTCTGGTTTCTCTTCATTACGCACTGTCTGTCTGTCTGTCTGTCTGTCTGTAGAAAAAAAAATTCCAAACTGAAAGAAGGGCGAAGCGCTTTTCGTGCGGGCGTTTTCCCGCCATTTTTCTTTAAAAAAAAAAAAAAAAAAAAAATGTATTTGGTTTGGCATTCACCAGGATAGTGTCTGTCTGTCTGTCTGTCTGTCTGTCTGTCTGTGTCTGTCTGTCTGTCTGTCTGTCTGTCTGTCTGTTTTTCACCAAAAAAATAACAAATACTTCACCAGGATAGTGGGTATGTGTCTGTCTGTTTGTCTGTGACTTTTTCCCCACAGCCCCCGAAAACTTGGCGAGTGGGTTCGGGGACAACCCGCGAGAACCCGGCCTTGAGTAAACAGAGTGCATCTCGGGCCCCGACCTCTGACTTCCATACGACTCTGGTTTCTCTTCATTACGCACTGTCTGTCTGTCTGTCTGTCTGTCTGTCTGTCTGTTTTTCACCAAAAAAATAACAAATACTTCACCAGGATAGTGGGTATGTGTCTGTCTGTTTGTCTGTGACTTTTTCCCCACAGCCCCCGAAAACTTGGCGAGTGGGTTCGGGGACAACCCGCGAGAACCCGGCCTTGAGTAAACAGAGTGCATCTCAGGCCCCGACCTCTGACTTCCATACGACTCTGGTTTCTCTTCATTACGCACTGTCTGTCTGTCTGTCTGTCTGTCTGTAGAAAAAAAAAATCCAAACTGAAAGAAGGGCGAAGCGCTTTTCGTGCGGTCCAGCGTTTTCCCGCCATTTTTCTTAAAAAAAAAAAAAAAAAAAATGTATTTGGTTTGGCATTCACCAGGATAGTGTCTGTCTGTCTGTCTGTCTGTCTGTGTCTGTCTGTCTGTCTGTCTGTTTTTCACCAAAAAAATAACAAATACTTCACCAGGATAGTGGGTATGTGTCTGTCTGTTTGTCTGTGACTTTTTCCCCACAGCCCCCGAAAACTTGGCGAGTGGGTTCGGGGACAACCCGCGAGAACCCGGCCTTGAGTAAACAGAGTGCATCTCGGGCCCCGACCTCTGACTTCCATACGACTCTGGTTTCTCTTCATTACGCACTGTCTGTCTGTCTGTCTGTCTGTCTGTAGAAAAAAAAATTCCAAACTGAAAGAAGGGCGAAGCGCTTTTCGTGCGGTCCAGCGTTTTCCCGCCATTTTTCTTTAAAAAAACAAAAAAAAACAAAATGTATTTGGTTTGGCATTCACCAGGATAGTGTCTGTCTGTCTGTCTGTCTGTCTGTGTCTGTCTGTCTGTCTGTCTGTTTTTCACCAAAAAAATAACAAATACTTCACCAGGATAGTGGGTATGTGTCTGTCTGTTTGTCTGTGACTTTTTCCCCACAGCCCCCGAAAACTTGGCGAGTGGGTTCGGGGACAACCCGCGAGAACCCGGCCTTGAGTAAACAGAGTGCATCTCGGGCCCCGACCTCTGACTTCCATACGACTCTGGTTTCTCTTCATTACGCACTGTCTGTCTGTCTGTCTGTCTGTCTGTTTTTCACCAAAAAAATAACAAATACTTCACCAGGATAGTGGGTATGTGTCTGTCTGTTTGTCTGTGACTTTTTCCCCACAGCCCCCGAAAACTTGGCGAGTGGGTTCGGGGACAACCCGCGAGAACCCGGCCTTGAGTAAACAGAGTGCATCTCGGGCCCCGACCTCTGACTTCCATACGACTCTGGTTTCTCTTCATTACGCACTGTCTGTCTGTCTGTCTGTCTGTCTGTAGAAAAAAAAATTCCAAACTGAAAGAAGGGCGAAGCGCTTTTCGTGCGGTCCAGCGTTTTCCCGCCATTTTTCTTAAAAAAAAAAAAAAAAAAAAATGTATTTGGTTTGGCATTCACCAGGATAGTGTCTGTCTGTCTGTCTGTCTGTCTGTCTGTGTCTGTCTGTCTGTCTGTCTGTCTGTTTTTCACCAAAAAAATAACAAATACTTCACCAGGATAGTGGGTATGTGTCTGTCTGTTTGTCTGTGACTTTTTCCCCACAGCCCCCGAAAACTTGGCGAGTGGGTTCGGGGACAACCCGCGAGAACCCGGCCTTGAGTAAACAGAGTGCATCTCGGGCCCCGACCTCTGACTTCCATACGACTCTGGTTTCTCTTCATTACGCACTGTCTGTCTGTCTGTCTGTCTGTCTGTCTGTTTTTCACCAAAAAAATAACAAATACTTCACCAGGATAGTGGGTATGTGTCTGTCTGTTTGTCTGTGACTTTTTCCCCACAGCCCCCGAAAACTTGGCGAGTGGGTTCGGGGACAACCCGCGAGAACCCGGCCTTGAGTAAACAGAGTGCATCTCGGGCCCCGACCTCTGACTTCCATACGACTCTGGTTTCTCTTCATTACGCACTGTCTGTCTGTCTGTCTGTCTGTAGAAAAAAAAATTACAAACTGAAAGAAGGGCGAAGCGCTTTTCGTGCGGTCCAGCGTTTTCCCGCCATTTTTCTTTAAATAAATAAAAAAATAAATAAAGTATTTGGTTTGGCATTCACCAGGATAGTGTCTGTCTGTCTGTCTGTCTGTCTGTCTGTGTCTGTCTGTCTGTCTGTTTTTCACCAAAAAAATAACAAATACTTCACCAGGATAGTGGGTATGTGTCTGTCTGTTTGTCTGTGACTTTTTCCCCACAGCCCCCGAAAACTTGGCGAGTGGGTTCGGGGACAACCCGCGAGAACCCGGCCTTGAGTAAACAGAGTGCATCTCGGGCCCCGACCTCTGACTTCCATACGACTCTGGTTTCTCTTCATTACGCACTGTCTGTCTGTCTGTCTGTCTGTCTGTAGAAAAAAAAATTCCAAACTGAAAGAAGGGCGAAGCGCTTTTCGTGCGGTCCAGCGTTTTCCCGCCATTTTTCTTTAAAAAAAAAAAAAAAAAAAATTGTATTTGGTTTGGCATTCACCAGGATAGTGTCTGTCTGTCTGTCTGTCTGTCTGTCTGTCTGTCTGTGTCTGTCTGTCTGTCTGTCTGTCTGTTTTTCACCAAAAAAATAACAAATACTTCACCAGGATAGTGGGTATGTGTCTGTCTGTTTGTCTGTGACTTTTTCCCCACAGCCCCCGAAAACTTGGCGAGTGGGTTCGGGGACAACCCGCGAGAACCCGGCCTTGAGTAAACAGAGTGCATCTCGGGCCCCGACCTCTGACTTCCATACGACTCTGGTTTCTCTTCATTACGCACTGTCTGTCTGTCTGTCTGTCTGTCTGTTTTTCACCAAAAAAATAACAAATACTTCACCAGGATAGTGGGTATGTGTCTGTCTGTTTGTCTGTGACTTTTTCCCCACAGCCCCCGAAAACTTGGCGAGTGGGTTCGGGGACAACCCGCGAGAACCCGGCCTTGAGTAAACAGAGTGCATCTCGGGCCCCGACCTCTGACTTCCATACGACTCTGGTTTCTCTTCATTACGCACTGTCTGTCTGTCTGTCTGTCTGTCTGTAGAAAAAAAAATTACAAACTGAAAGAAGGGCGAAGCGCTTTTCGTGCGGTCCAGCGTTTTCCCGCCATTTTTCTTTAAAAAAATAAAAAAATAAATAAAGTATTTGGTTTGGCATTCACCAGGATAGTGTCTGTCTGTCTGTCTGTCTGTCTGTCTGTGTCTGTCTGTCTGTCTGTTTTTCACCAAAAAAATAACAAATACTTCACCAGGATAGTGGGTATGTGTCTGTCTGTTTGTCTGTGACTTTTTCCCCACAGCCCCCGAAAACTTGGCGAGTGGGTTCGGGGACAACCCGCGAGAACCCGGCCTTGAGTAAACAGAGTGCATCTCGGGCCCCGACCTCTGACTTCCATACGACTCTGGTTTCTCTTCATTACGCACTGTCTGTCTGTCTGTCTGTCTGTCTGTAGAAAAAAAAATTCCAAACTGAAAGAAGGGCGAAGCGCTTTTCGTGCGGTCCAGCGTTTTCCCGCCATTTTTCTTTAAAAAAAAAAAAAAAAAAAAAATGTATTTGGTTTGGCATTCACCAGGATAGTGTCTGTCTGTCTGTCTTTCTGTCTGTCTGTCTGTTTTTCACCAAAAAAATAACAAATACTTCACCAGGATAGTGGGTATGTGTCTGTCTGTTTGTCTGTGACTTTTTCCCCACAGCCCCCGAAAACTTGGCGAGTGGGTTCGGGGACAACCCGCGAGAACCCGGCCTTGAGTAAACAGAGTGCATCTCGGTCCCCGACCTCTGACTTCCATACGACTCTGGTTTCTCTTCATTACGCACTGTCTGTCTGTCTGTCTGTCTGTCTGTCTGTCTGTCTGTTTTTCACCAAAAAAATAACAAATACTTCACCAGGATAGTGGGTATGTGTCTGTCTGTTTGTCTGTGACTTTTTCCCCACAGCCCCCGAAAACTTGGCGAGTGGGTTCGGGGACAACCCGCGAGAACCCGGCCTTGAGTAAACAGAGTGCATCTCGGGCCCCGACCTCTGACTTCCATACGACTCTGGTTTCTCTTCATTACGCACTGTCTGTCTGTCTGTCTGTCTGTAGAAAAAAAAATTCCAAACTGAAAGAAGGGCGAAGCGCTTTTCGTGCGGTCCAGCGTTTTCCCGCCATTTTTCTTAAAAAAAAAAAAAAAAAAAAATGTATTTGGTTTGGCATTCACCAGGATAGTGTCTGTCTGTCTGTCTGTCTGTCTGTGTCTGTCTGTCTGTCTGTCTATTTTTCACCAAAAAAATAACAAATACTTCACCAGGATAGTGGGTATGTGTCTGTCTGTTTGTCTGTGACTTTTTCCCCACAGCCCCCGAAAACTTGGCGAGTGGGTTCGGGGACAACCCGCGAGAACCCAGCCTTGAGTAAACAGAGTGCATCTCGGGCCCCGACCTCTGACTTCCATACGACTCTGGTTTCTCTTCATTACGCACTGTCTGTCTGTCTGTCTGTCTGTCTGTAGAAAAAAAAAATCCAAACTGAAAGAAGGGCGAAGCGCTTTTCGTGCGGTCCAGCGTTTTCCCGCCATTTTTCTTTAAAAAAAAAAAAAAAAAAAAAATGTATTTGGTTTGGCATTCACCAGGATAGTGTCTGTCTGTCTGTCTGTCTGTCTGTCTGTGTCTGTCTGTCTGTCTGTCTGTTTTTCACCAAAAAAATAACAAATACTTCACCAGGATAGTGGGTATGTGTCTGTCTGTTTGTCTAAGACTTTTTCCCCACAGCCCCCGAAAACTTGGCGAGTGGGTTCGGGGACAACCCGCGAGAACCCGGCCTTGAGTAAACAGAGTGCATCTCGGGCCCCGACCTCTGACTTCCATACGACTCTGGTTTCTCTTCATTACGCACTGTCTGTCTGTCTGTCTGTCTGTCTGTCTGTTTTTCACCAAAAAATAACAAATACTTCACCAGGATAGTGGGTATGTGTCTGTCTGTTTGTCTGTGACTTTTTCCCCACAGCCCCCGAAAACTTGGCGAGTGGGTTCGGGGACAACCCGCGAGAACCCGGCCTTGAGTAAACAGAGTGCATCTCGGGCCCCGACCTCTGACTTCCATACGACTCTGGTTTCTCTTCATTACGCACTGTCTGTCTGTCTGTCTGTCTGTAGAAAAAAAAATTCCAAACTGAAAGAAGGGCGAAGCGCTTTTCGTGCGGTCCAGCGTTTTCCCGCCATTTTTCTTTAAAAAAACAAAAAAAAAAAAAATGTATTTGGTTTGGCATTCACCAGGATAGTGTCTGTCTGTCTGTCTGTCTGTCTGTCTGTGTCTGTCTGTCTGTCTGTCTGTTTTTCACCAAAAAAATAACAAATACTTCACCAGGATAGTGGGTATGTGTCTGTCTGTTTGTCTGTGACTTTTTCCCCACAGCCCCCGAAAACTTGGCGAGTGGGTTCGGGGACAACCCGCGAGAACCCGGCCTTGAGTAAACAGAGTGCATCTCGGGCCCCGACCTCTGACTTCCATACGACTCTGGTTTCTCTTCATTACGCACTGTCTGTCTGTCTGTCTGTCTGTCTGTCTGTCTGTTTTTCACCAAAAAAATAACAAATACTTCACCAGGATAGTGGGTATGTGTCTGTCTGTTTGTCTGTGACTTTTTCCCCACAGCCCCCGAAAACTTGGCGAGTGGGTTCGGGGACAACCCGCGAGAACCCGGCCTTGAGTAAACAGAGTGCATCTCAGGCCCCGACCTCTGACTTCCATACGACTCTGGTTTCTCTTCATTACGCACTGTCTGTCTGTCTGTCTGTAGAAAAAAAAAATCCAAACTGAAAGAAGGGCGAAGCGCTTTTCGTGCGGTCCAGCGTTTTCCCGCCATTTTTCTTAAAAAAAAAAAAATAAAAAATGTATTTGGTTTGGCATTCACCAGGATAGTGTCTGTCTGTCTGTCTGTCTGTCTGTGTCTGTCTGTCTGTCTGTCTGTTTTTCACCAAAAAAATAACAAATACTTCACCAGGATAGTGGGTATGTGTCTGTCTGTTTGTCTGTGACTTTTTCCCCACAGCCCCCGAAAACTTGGCGAGTGGGTTCGGGGACAACCCGCGAGAACCCGGCCTTGAGTAAACAGAGTGCATCTCGGGCCCCGACCTCTGACTTCCATACGACTCTGGTTTCTCTTCATTACGCACTGTCTGTCTGTCTGTCTGTCTGTCTGTAGAAAAAAAAATTCCAAACTGAAAGAAGGGCGAAGCGCTTTTCGTGCGGTCCAGCGTTTTCCCGCCATTTTTCTTTAAAAAAACAAAAAAAAACAAAATGTATTTGGTTTGGCATTCACCAGGATAGTGTCTGTCTGTCTGTCTGTCTGTCTGTGTCTGTCTGTCTGTCTGTCTGTTTTTCACCAAAAAAATAACAAATACTTCACCAGGATAGTGGGTATGTGTCTGTCTGTTTGTCTGTGACTTTTTCCCCACAGCCCCCGAAAACTTGGCGAGTGGGTTCGGGGACAACCCGCGAGAACCCGGCCTTGAGTAAACAGAGTGCATCTCGGGCCCCGACCTCTGACTTCCATACGACTCTGGTTTCTCTTCATTACGCACTGTCTGTCTGTCTGTCTGTCTGTCTGTCTGTTTTTCACCAAAAAAATAACAAATACTTCACCAGGATAGTGGGTATGTGTCTGTCTGTTTGTCTGTGACTTTTTCCCCACAGCCCCCGAAAACTTGGCGAGTGGGTTCGGGGACAACCCGCGAGAACCCGGCCTTGAGTAAACAGAGTGCATCTCGGGCCCCGACCTCTGACTTCCATACGACTCTGGTTTCTCTTCATTACGCACTGTCTGTCTGTCTGTCTGTCTGTCTGTCTGTTTTTCACCAAAAAAATAACAAATACTTCACCAGGATAGTGGGTATGTGTCTGTCTGTTTGTCTGTGACTTTTTCCCCACAGCCCCCGAAAACTTGGCGAGTGGGTTCGGGGACAACCCGCGAGAACCCGGCCTTGAGTAAACAGAGTGCATCTCGGGCCCCGACCTCTGACTTCCATACGACTCTGGTTTCTCTTCATTACGCACTGTCTGTCTGTCTGTCTGTCTGTAGAAAAAAAAATTACAAACTGAAAGAAGGGCGAAGCGCTTTTCGTGCGGTCCAGCGTTTTCCCGCCATTTTTCTTTAAAAAAATAAAAAAATAAATAAAGTATTTGGTTTGGCATTCACCAGGATAGTGTCTGTCTGTCTGTCTGTCTGTCTGTCTGTGTCTGTCTGTCTGTCTGTTTTTCACCAAAAAAATAACAAATACTTCACCAGGATAGTGGGTATGTGTCTGTCTGTTTGTCTGTGACTTTTTCCCCACAGCCCCCGAAAACTTGGCGAGTGGGTTCGGGGACAACCCGCGAGAACCCGGCCTTGAGTAAACAGAGTGCATCTCGGGCCCCGACCTCTGACTTCCATACGACTCTGGTTTCTCTTCATTACGCACTGTCTGTCTGTCTGTCTGTCTGTCTGTAGAAAAAAAAATTCCAAACTGAAAGAAGGGCGAAGCGCTTTTCGTGCGGTCCAGCGTTTTCCCGCCATTTTTCTTTAAAAAAAAAAAAAAAAAAAAATGTATTTGGTTTGGCATTCACCAGGATAGTGTCTGTCTGTCTGTCTGTCTGTCTGTCTGTGTCTGTCTGTCTGTCTGTCTGTCTGTTTTTCACCAAAAAAATAACAAATTCTTCACCAGGATAGTGGGTATGTGTCTGTCTGTTTGTCTGTGACTTTTTCCCCACAGCCCCCGAAAACTTGGCGAGTGGGTTCGGGGACAACCCGCGAGAACCCGGCCTTGAGTAAACAGAGTGCATCTCGGGCCCCGACCTCTGACTTCCATACGACTCTGGTTTCTCTTCATTACGCACTGTCTGTCTGTCTGTCTGTCTGTCTGTTTTTCACCAAAAAAATAACAAATACTTCACCAGGATAGTGGGTATGTGTCTGTCTGTTTGTCTGTGACTTTTTCCCCACAGCCCCCGAAAACTTGGCGAGTGGGTTCGGGGACAACCCGCGAGAACCCGGCCTTGAGTAAACAGAGTGCATCTCGGGCCCCGACCTCTGACTTCCATACGACTCTGGTTTCTCTTCATTACGCACTGTCTGTCTGTCTGTCTGTCTGTCTGTAGAAAAAAAAATTACAAACTGAAAGAAGGGCGAAGCGCTTTTCGTGCGGTCCAGCGTTTTCCCGCCATTTTTCTTTAAAAAAATAAAAATAAAAATAAAGTATTTGGTTTGGCATTCACCAGGATAGTGTCTGTCTGTCTGTCTGTCTGTCTGTCTGTGTCTGTCTGTCTGTCTGTTTTTCACCAAAAAAATAACAAATACTTCACCAGGATAGTGGGTATGTGTCTGTCTGTTTGTCTGTGACTTTTTCCCCACAGCCCCCGAAAACTTGGCGAGTGGGTTCGGGGACAACCCGCGAGAACCCGGCCTTGAGTAAACAGAGTGCATCTCGGGCCCCGACCTCTGACTTCCATACGACTCTGGTTTCTCTTCATTACGCACTGTCTGTCTGTCTGTCTGTCTGTCTGTAGAAAAAAAAATTCCAAACTGAAAGAAGGGCGAAGCGCTTTTCGTGCGGTCCAGCGTTTTCCCGCCATTTTTCTTTAAAAAAAAAAAAAAAAAAAAATGTATTTGGTTTGGCATTCACCAGGATAGTGTCTGTCTGTCTGTCTGTCTGTCTGTCTGTGTCTGTCTGTCTGTCTGTCTGTCTGTTTTTCACCAAAAAAATAACAAATACTTCACCAGGATAGTGGGTATGTGTCTGTCTGTTTGTCTGTGACTTTTTCCCCACAGCCCCCGAAAACTTGGCGAGTGGGTTCGGGGACAACCCGCGAGAACCCGGCCTTGAGTAAACAGAGTGCATCTCGGGCCCCGACCTCTGACTTCCATACGACTCTGGTTTCTCTTCATTACGCACTGTCTGTCTGTCTGTCTGTCTGTCTGTTTTTCACCAAAAAAATAACAAATACTTCACCAGGATAGTGGGTATGTGTCTGTCTGTTTGTCTGTGACTTTTTCCCCACAGCCCCCGAAAACTTGGCGAGTGGGTTCGGGGACAACCCGCGAGAACCCGGCCTTGAGTAAACAGAGTGCATCTCGGGCCCCGACCTCTGACTTCCATACGACTCTGGTTTCTCTTCATTACGCACTGTCTGTCTGTCTGTCTGTCTGTCTGTAGAAAAAAAAATTCCAAACTGAAAGAAGGGCGAAGCGCTTTTCGTGCGGTCAAGCGTTTTCCCGCCATTTTTCTTTAAAAAAATAAAAAAATAAATAAAGTATTTGGTTTGGCATTCACCAGGATAGTGTCTGTCTGTCTGTCTGTCTGTCTGTCTGTGTCTGTCTGTCTGTCTGTTTTTCACCAAAAAAATAACAAATACTTCACCAGGATAGTGGGTATGTGTCTGTCTGTTTGTCTGTGACTTTTTCCCCACAGCCCCCGAAAACTTGGCGAGTGGGTTCGGGGACAACCCGCGAGAACCCGGCCTTGAGTAAACAGAGTGCATCTCGGGCCCCGACCTCTGACTTCCATACGACTCTGGTTTCTCTTCATTACGCACTGTCTGTCTGTCTGTCTGTCTGTCTGTAGAAAAAAAAATTCCAAACTGAAAGAAGGGCGAAGCGCTTTTCGTGCGGTCCAGCGTTTTCCCGCCATTTTTCTTTAAAAAAACAAAAAAAAACAAAATGTATTTGGTTTGGCATTCACCAGGATAGTGTCTGTCTGTCTGTCTGTCTGTCTGTCTGTTTTTCACCAAAAAAATAACAAATACTTCACCAGGATAGTGGGTATGTGTCTGTCTGTTTGTCTGTGACTTTTTCCCCACAGCCCCCGAAAACTTGGCGAGTGGGTTCGGGGACAACCCGCGAGAACCCGGCCTTGAGTAAACAGAGTGCATCTCGGGCCCCGACCTCTGACTTCCATACGACTCTGGTTTCTCTTCATTACGCACTGTCTGTCTGTCTGTCTGTCTGTCTGTCTGTCTGTCTGTTTTTCACCAAAAAAATAACAAATACTTCACCAGGATAGTGGGTATGTGTCTGTCTGTTTGTCTGTGACTTTTTCCCCACAGCCCCCGAAAACTTGGCGAGTGGGTTCGGGGACAACCCGCGAGAACCCGGCCTTGAGTAAACAGAGTGCATCTCGGGCCCCGACCTCTGACTTCCATACGACTCTGGTTTCTCTTCATTACGCACTGTCTGTCTGTCTGTCTGTCTGTCTGTAGAAAAAAAAATTCCAAACTGAAAGAAGGGCGAAGCGCTTTTCGTGCGGTCCAGCGTTTTCCCGCCATTTTTCTTAAAAAAAAAAAAAAAAAAAAAAATGTATTTGGTTTGGCATTCACCAGGATAGTGTCTGTCTGTCTGTCTGTCTGTCTGTCTGTGTCTGTCTGTCTGTCTGTCTATTTTTCACCAAAAAAATAACAAATACTTCACCAGGATAGTGGGTATGTGTCTGTCTGTTTGTCTGTGACTTTTTCCCCACAGCCCCCGAAAACTTGGCGAGTGGGTTCGGGGACAACCCGCGAGAACCCAGCCTTGAGTAAACAGAGTGCATCTCGGGCCCCGACCTCTGACTTCCATACGACTCTGGTTTCTCTTCATTACGCACTGTCTGTCTGTCTGTCTGTCTGTCTGTTTTTCACCAAAAAAATAACAAATACTTCACCAGGATAGTGGGTATGTGTCTGTCTGTTTGTCTGTGACTTTTTCCCCACAGCCCCCGAAAACTTGGCGAGTGGGTTCGGGGACAACCCGCGAGAACCCACCCTTGAGTAAACAGAGTGCATCTCGGGCCCCGACCTCTGACTTCCATACGACTCTGGTTTCTCTTCATTACGCACTGTCTGTCTGTCTGTCTGTAGAAAAAAAAATTCCAAACTGAAAGAAGGGCGAAGCGCTTTTCGTGCGGTCCAGCGTTTTCCCGCCATTTTTCTTTTAAAAAATAAAATAAAAATAAAAGTATTTGGTTTGGCATTCACCAGGATAGTGTCTGTCTGTCTGTCTGTCTGTGTCTGTCTGTCTGTCTGTCTGTTTTTCACAAAAAAAATAACAAATACTTCACCAGGATAGTGGGTATGTGTCTGTCTGTTTGTCTGTGACTTTTTCCCCACAGCCCCCGAAAACTTGGCGAGTGGGTTCGGGGACAACCCGCGAGAACCCGGCCTTGAGTAAACAGAGTGCATCTCGGGCCCCGACCTCTGACTTCCATACGACTCTGGTTTCTCTTCATTACGCACTGTGTCTGTCTGTCTGTCTGTAGAAAAAAAAATTCCAAACTGAAAGAAGGGCGAAGCGCTTTTCGTGCGGTCCAGCGTTTTCCCGCCATTTTTCTAAAAAAAAAAAAAAAAAAAAAAAAAATGTATTTGGTTTGGCATTCACCAGGATAGTGTCTGTCTGTCTGTCTGTCTGTCTGTTTCTGTCTGTCTGTCTGTCTGTCTGTTTTTCACCAAAAAAATAACAAATACTTCACCAGGATAGTGGGTATGTGTCTGTCTGTTTGTCTGTGACTTTTTCCCCACAGCCCCCGAAAACTTGGCGAGTGGGTTCGGGGACAACCCGCGAGAACCCGGCCTTGAGTAAACAGAGTGCATCTCGGGCCCCGACCTCTGACTTCCATACGACTCTGGTTTCTCTTCATTACGCACTGTCTGTCTGTCTGTCTGTCTGTCTGTTTTTCACCAAAAAAATAACAAATACTTCACCAGGATAGTGGGTATGTGTCTGTCTGTTTGTCTGTGACTTTTTCCCCACAGCCCCCGAAAACTTGGCGAGTGGGTTCGGGGACAACCCGCGAGAACCCGGCCTTGAGTAAACAGAGTGCATCTCGGGCCCCGACCTCTGACTTCCATACGACTCTGGTTTCTCTTCATTACGCACTGTCTGTCTGTCTGTCTGTCTGTCTGTAGAAAAAAAAAATCCAAACTGAAAGAAGGGCGAAGCGCTTTTCGTGCGGTCCAGCGTTTTCCCGCCATTTTTCTTTTAAAAAAAAATTAAAAAAAAATATGTATTTGGTTTGGCATTCACCAGGATAGTGTCTGTCTGTCTGTCTGTCTGTCTGTCTGTCTGTCTGTGTCTGTCTGTCTGTCTGTCTGTCTGTTTTTCACCAAAAAAATAACAAATACTTCACCAGGATAGTGGGTATGTGTCTGTCTGTTTGTCTGTGACTTTTTCCCCACAGCCCCCGAAAACTTGGCGAGTGGGTTCGGAG
>NW_028166603.1:270000-280000 GCF_964263955.1 Coregonus lavaretus
GTTTGTCTGTGACTTTTTCCCCACAGCCCCCGAAAACTTGGCGAGTGGGTTCGGGGACAACCCGCGAGAACCCGGCCTTGAGTAAACAGAGTGCATCTCGGGCCCCGACCTCTGACTTCCATACGACTCTGGTTTCTCTTCATTACGCACTGTCTGTCTGTCTGTCTGTCTGTCTGTCTGTTTTTCACCAAAAAAATAACAAATACTTCACCAGGATAGTGGGTATGTGTCTGTCTGTTTGTCTGTGACTTTTTCCCCACAGCCCCCGAAAACTTGGCGAGTGGGTTCGGGGACAACCCGCGAGAACCCGGCCTTGAGTAAACAGAGTGCATCTCGGGCCCCGACCTCTGACTTCCATACGACTCTGGTTTCTCTTCATTACGCACTGTCTGTCTGTCTGTCTGTCTGTCTGTCTGTTTTTCACCAAAAAAATAACAAATACTTCACCAGGATAGTGGGTATGTGTCTGTCTGTTTGTCTGTGACTTTTTCCCCACAACCCCCGAAAACTTGGCGAGTGGGTTCGGGGACAACCCGCGAGAACCCGGCCTTGAGTAAACAGAGTGCATCTCGGGCCCCGACCTCTGACTTCCATACGACTCTGGTTTCTCTTCATTACGCACTGTCTGTCTGTCTGTCTGTCTGTCTGTCTGTCTGTCTGTCTGTCTGTCTGTCTGTCTGTTTTTCACCAAAAAAATAACAAATACTTCACCAGGATAGTGGGTATGTGTCTGTCTGTTTGTCTGTGACTTTTTCCCCACAGCCCCCGAAAACTTGGCGAGTGGGTTTGGGGGCAGCCCGCGAGAACCCGGCCTTGAGTAAACAGAGTGCATCTCGGGCCCCGACCTCTGACTTCCATACGACTCTGGTTTCTCTTCATTACGCACTGTCTGTCTGTCTGTCTGTCTGTCTGTCTGTCTGTCTGTTTTTCACCAAAAAAATAACAAATACTTCACCAGGATAGTGGGTATGTGTCTGTCTGTTTGTCTGTGACTTTTTCCCCACAGCCCCCGAAAACTTGGCGAGTGGGTTCGGGGACAACCCGCGAGAACCCGGCCTTGAGTAAACAGAGTGCATCTCGGGCCCCGACCTCTGACTTCCATACGACTCTGGTTTCTCTTCATTACGCACTGTCTGTCTGTCTGTCTGTCTGTCTGTTTTTCACCAAAAAAATAACAAATACTTCACCAGGATAGTGGGTATGTGTCTGTCTGTTTGTCTGTGACTTTTTCCCCACAGCCCCCGAAAACTTGGCGAGTGGGTTCGGGGACAACCCGCGAGAACCCGGCCTTGAGTAAACAGAGTGCATCTCGGGCCCCGACCTCTGACTTCCATACGACTCTGGTTTCTCTTCATTACGCACTGTCTGTCTGTCTGTCTGTCTGTCTGTTTTTCACCAAAAAAATAACAAATACTTCACCAGGATAGTGGGTATGTGTCTGTCTGTTTGTCTGTGACTTTTTCCCCACAGCCCCCGAAAACTTGGCGAGTGGGTTCGGGGACAACCCGCGAGAACCCGGCCTTGAGTAAACAGAGTGCATCTCGGGCCCCAACCTCTGACTTCCATACGACTCTGGTTTCTCTTCATTACGCACTGTCTGTCTGTCTGTCTGTCTGTCTGTCTGTCTGTCTGTTTTTCACCAAAAAAATAACAAATACTTCACCAGGATAGTGGGTATGTGTCTGTCTGTTTGTCTGTGACTTTTTCCCCACAGCCCCCGAAAACTTGGCGAGTGGGTTCGGGGACAACCCGCGAGAACCCGGCCTTGAGTAAACAGAGTGCATCTCGGGCCCCGACCTCTGACTTCCATACGACTCTGGTTTCTCTTCATTACGCACTGTCTGTCTGTCTGTCTGTCTGTCTGTCTGTCTGTTTTTCACCAAAAAAATAACAAATACTTCACCAGGATAGTGGGTATGTGTCTGTCTGTTTGTCTGTGACTTTTTCCCCACAGCCCCCGAAAACTTGGCGAGTGGGTTCGGGGACAACCCGCGAGAACCCGGCCTTGAGTAAACAGAGTGCATCTCGGGCCCCGACCTCTGACTTCCATACGACTCTGGTTTCTCTTCATTACGCACTGTCTGTCTGTCTGTCTGTCTGTCTGTCTGTCTGTCTGTCTGTTTTTCACCAAAAAAATAACAAATACTTCACCAGGATAGTGGGTATGTGTCTGTCTGTTTGTCTGTGACTTTTTCCCCACAACCCACGAAAACTTGGCGAGTGGGTTCGGGGACAACCCGCGAGAACCCGGCCTTGAGTAAACAGAGTGCATCTCGGGCCCCGACCTCTGACTTCCATACGACTCTGGTTTCTCTTCATTACGCACTGTCTGTCTGTCTGTCTGTCTGTCTGTCTGTCTGTCTGTCTGTCTGTCTGTTTTTCACCAAAAAAATAACAAATACTTCACCAGGATAGTGGGTATGTGTCTGTCTGTTTGTCTGTGACTTTTTCCCCACAGCCCCCGAAAACTTGGCGAGTGGGTTCGGGGACAACCCGCGAGAACCCGGCCTTGAGTAAACAGAGTACATCTCGGGCCCCGACCTCTGACTTCCATACGACTCTGGTTTCTCTTCATTACGCACTGTCTGTCTGTCTGTCTGTCTGTCTGTTTTTCACCAAAAAAATAACAAATACTTCACCAGGATAGTGGGTATGTGTCTGTCTGTTTGTCTGTGACTTTTTCCCCACAGCCCCCGAAAACTTGGCGAGTGGGTTCGGGGACAACCCGCGAGAACCCGGCCTTGAGTAAACAGAGTGCATCTCGGGCCCCGACCTCTGACTTCCATACGACTCTGGTTTCTCTTCATTACGCACTGTCTGTCTGTCTGTCTGTCTGTCTGTTTTTCACCAAAAAAATAACAAATACTTCACCAGGATAGTGGGTATGTGTCTGTCTGTTTGTCTGTGACTTTTTCCCCACAGCCCCCGAAAACTTGGCGAGTGGGTTCGGGGACAACCCGCGAGAACCCGGCCTTGAGTAAACAGAGTGCATCTCGGGCCCCGACCTCTGACTTCCATACGACTCTGGTTTCTCTTCATTACGCACTGTCTGTCTGTCTGTCTGTCTGTCTGTCTGTCTGTCTGTCTGTTTTTCAACAAAAAAATAACAAATACTTCACCAGGATAGTGGGTATGTGTCTGTCTGTTTGTCTGTGACTTTTTCCCCACAGCCCCCGAAAACTTGGCGAGTGGGTTCGGGGACAACCCGCGAGAACCCGGCCTTGAGTAAACAGAGTGCATCTCGGGCCCCGACCTCTGACTTCCATACGACTCTGGTTTCTCTTCATTACGCACTGTCTGTCTGTCTGTCTGTCTGTCTGTCTGTTTTTCACCAAAAAAATAACAAATACTTCACCAGGATAGTGGGTATGTGTCTGTCTGTTTGTCTGTGACTTTTTCCCCACAGCCCCCGAAAACTTGGCGAGTGGGTTCGGGGACAACCCGCGAGAACCCGGCCTTGAGTAAACAGAGTGCATCTCGGGCCCCGACCTCTGACTTCCATACGACTCTGGTTTCTCTTCATTACGCACTGTCTGTCTGTCTGTCTGTCTGTCTGTCTGTCTGTCTGTCTGTCTGTCTGTTTTTCACCAAAAAAATAACAAATACTTCACCAGGATAGTGGGTATGTGTCTGTCTGTTTGTCTGTGACTTTTTCCCCACAGCCCCCGAAAACTTGGCGAGTGGGTTCGGGGACAACCCGCGAGAACCCGGCCTTGAGTAAACAGAGTGCATCTCGGGCCCCGACCTCTGACTTCCATACGACTCTGGTTTCTCTTCATTACGCACTGTCTGTCTGTCTGTCTGTCTGTCTGTCTGTCTGTCTGTCTGTTTTTCACCAAAAAAATAACAAATACTTCACCAGGATAGTGGGTATGTGTCTGTCTGTTTGTCTGTGACTTTTTCCCCACAGCCCCCGAAAACTTGGCGAGTGGGTTCGGGGACAACCCGCGAGAACCCGGCCTTGAGTAAACAGAGTGCATCTCGGGCCCCGACCTCTGACTTCCATACGACTCTGGTTTCTCTTCATTACGCACTGTCTGTCTGTCTGTCTGTCTGTCTGTCTGTCTGTTTTAAACCAAAAAAATAACAAATACTTCACCAGGATAGTGGGTATGTGTCTGTCTGTTTGTCTGTGACTTTTTCCCCACAGCCCCCGAAAACTTGGCGAGTGGGTTCGGGGACAACCCGCGAGAACCCGGCCTTGAGTAAACAGAGTGCATCTCGGGCCCCGACCTCTGACTTCCATACGACTCTGGTTTCTCTTCATTACGCACTGTCTGTCTGTCTGTCTGTCTGTCTGTCTGTCTGTTTTTCACCAAAAAAATAACAAATACTTCACCAGGATAGCGGGTATGTGTCTGTCTGTTTGTCTGTGACTTTTTCCCCACAGCCCCCGAAAACTTGGCGAGTGGGTTCGGGGACAACCCGCGAGAACCCGGCCTTGAGTAAACAGAGTGCATCTCGGGCCCCGACCTCTGACTTCCATACGACTCTGGTTTCTCTTCATTACGCACTGTATGTCTGTCTGTCTGTCTGTCTGTCTGTCTGTTTTTCAACAAAAAAATAACAAATACTTCACCAGGATAGTGGGTATGTGTCTGTCTGTATGTCTGTGACTTTTTCCCCACAGCCCCCGAAAACTTGGCGAGTGGGTTCGGGGACAACCCGCGAGAACCCGGCCTTGAGTAAACAGAGTGCATCTCGGGCCCCGACCTCTGACTTCCATACGACTCTGGTTTCTCTTCATTACGCACTGTCTGTCTGTCTGTCTGTCTGTAGAAAAAAAAATTCCAAACTGAAAGAAGGGCGAAGCGCTTTTCGTGCGGTCCAGCGTTTTCCCGCCATTTTTCTTTAAAAAAATAAATAAAAAAAAAATGTATTTGGTTTGGCATTCTCCAGGATAGTGTCTGTCTGTCTGTCTGTCTGTCTGTGTCTGTCTGTCTGTCTGTCTGTTTTTCACCAAAAAAATAACAAATACTTCACCAGGATAGTGGGTATGTGTCTGTCTGTTTGTCTGTGACTTTTTCCCCACAGCCCCCGAAAACTTGGCGAGTGGGTTCGGGGACAACCCGCGAGAACCCGGCCTTGAGTAAACAGAGTGCATCTCGGGCCCCGACCTCTGACTTCCATACGACTCTGGTTTCTCTTCATTACGCACTGTCTGTCTGTCTGTATGTCTGTCTGTCTGTCTGTCTGTCTGTCTGTCTGTTTTTCACAAAAAAAATAACAAATACTTCACCAGGATAGTGGGTATGTGTCTGTCTGTTTGTCTGTGACTTTTTCCCCACAGCCCCCGAAAACTTGGCGAGTGGGTTCGGGGACAACCCGCGAGAACCCGGCCTTGAGTAAACAGAGTGCATCTCGGGCCCCGACCTCTGACTTCCATACGACTCTGGTTTCTCTTCATTACGCACTGTCTGTCTGTCTGTCTGTCTGTAGAAAAAAAAAATCCAAACTGAAAGAAGGGCGAAGCGCTTTTCGTGCGGTCCAGCGTTTTCCCGCCATTTTTCTTAAAAAAAAAATATATATATATATGTATTTGGTTTGGCATTCACCAGGATAGTGTCTGTCTGTCTGTCTGTCTGTCTGTGTCTGTCTGTCTGTCTGTCTGTTTTTCACCAAAAAAATAACAAATACTTCACCAGGATAGTGGGTATGTGTCTGTCTGTTTGTCTGTGACTTTTTCCCCACAGCCCCCGAAAACTTGGCGAGTGGGTTCGGGGACAACCCGCGAGAACCCGGCCTTGAGTAAACAGAGTGCATCTCGGGCCCCGACCTCTGACTTCCATACGACTCTGGTTTCTCTTCATTACGCACTGTCTGTCTGTCTGTCTGTCTGTCTGTTTTTCACCAAAAAAATAACAAATACTTCACCAGGATAGTGGGTATGTGTCTGTCTGTTTGTCTGTGACTTTTTCCCCACAACCCCCGAAAACTTGGCGAGTGGGTTCGGGGACAACCCGCGAGAACCCGGCCTTGAGTAAACAGAGTGCATCTCGGGCCCCGACCTCTGACTTCCATACGACTCTGGTTTCTCTTCATTACGCACTGTCTGTCTGTCTGTCTGTCTGTCTGTCTGTCTGTCTGTTTTTCACCAAAAAAATAACAAATACTTCACCAGGATAGTGGGTATGTGTCTGTCTGTTTGTCTGTGACTTTTTCCCCACAGCCCCCGAAAACTTGGCGAGTGGGTTCGGGGACAACCCGCGAGAACCCGGCCTTGAGTAAACAGAGTGCATCTCGGGCCCCGACCTCTGACTTCCATACGACTCTGGTTTCTCTTCATTACGCACTGTCTGTCTGTCTGTCTGTCTGTCTGTCTGTCTGTTTTTCACCAAAAAAATAACAAATACTTCACCAGGATAGTGGGTATGTGTCTGTCTGTTTGTCTGTGACTTTTTCCCCACAGCCCCCGAAAACTTGGCGAGTGGGTTCGGGGACAACCCGCGAGAACCCGGCCTTGAGTAAACAGAGTGCATCTCGGGCACCGACCTCTGACTTCCATACGACTCTGGTTTCTCTTCATTACGCACTGTCTGTCTGTCTGTCTGTCTGTCTGTTTTTCACCAAAAAAATAACAAATACTTCACCAGGATAGTGGGTATGTGTCCGTCTGTTTGTCTGTGACTTTTTCCCCACAGCCCCCGAAAACTTGGCGAGTGGGTTCGGGGACAACCCGCGAGAACCCGGCCTTGAGTAAACAGAGTGCATCTCGGGCCCCGACCTCTGACTTCCATACGACTCTGGTTTCTCTTCATTACGCACTGTCTGTCTGTCTGTCTGTCTGTCTGTCTGTTTTTCACCAAAAAAATAACAAATACTTCACCAGGATAGTGGGTATGTGTCTGTCTGTTTGTCTGTGACTTTTTCCCCACAGCCCCCGAAAACTTGGCGAGTGGGTTCGGGGACAACCCGCGAGAACCCGGCCTTGAGTAAACAGAGTGCATCTCGGGCCCCGACCTCTGACTTCCATACGACTCTGGTTTCTCTTCATTACGCACTGTCTGTCTGTCTGTCTGTCTGTCTGTCTGTTTTTCACCAAAAAAATAACAAATACTTCACCAGGATAGTGGGTATGTGTCTGTCTGTTTGTCTGTGACTTTTTCCCCACAACCCCCGAAAACTTGGCGAGTGGGTTCGGGGACAACCCGCGAGAACCCGGCCTTGAGTAAACAGAGTGCATCTCGGGCCCCGACCTCTGACTTCCATACGACTCTGGTTTCTCTTCATTACGCACTGTCTGTCTGTCTGTCTGTCTGTCTGTCTGTCTGTCTGTCTGTCTGTCTGTCTGTCTGTTTTTCACCAAAAAAATAACAAATACTTCACCAGGATAGTGGGTATGTGTCTGTCTGTTTGTCTGTGACTTTTTCCCCACAGCCCCCGAAAACTTGGCGAGTGGGTTCGGGGACAACCCGCGAGAACCCGGCCTTGAGTAAACAGAGTGCATCTCGGGCCCCGACCTCTGACTTCCATACGACTCTGGTTTCTCTTCATTACGCACTGTCTGTCTGTCTGTCTGTCTGTCTGTCTGTCTGTCTGTCTGTCTGTTTTTCAACAAAAAAATAACAAATACTTCACCAGGATAGTGGGTATGTGTCTGTCTGTTTGTCTGTGACTTTTTCCCCACAGCCCCCGAAAACTTGGCGAGTGGGTTCGGGGACAACCCGCGAGAACCCGGCCTTGAGTAAACAGAGTGCATCTCGGGCCCCGACCTCTGACTTCCATACGACTCTGGTTTCTCTTCATTACGCACTGTCTGTCTGTCTGTCTGTCTGTCTGTCTGTTTTTCACCAAAAAAATAACAAATACTTCACCAGGATAGTGGGTATGTGTCTGTCTGTTTGTCTGTGACTTTTTCCCCACAGCCCCCGAAAACTTGGCGAGTGGGTTCGGGGACAACCCGCGAGAACCCGGCCTTGAGTAAACAGAGTGCATCTCGGGCCCCGACCTCTGACTTCCATACGACTCTGGTTTCTCTTCATTACGCACTGTCTGTCTGTCTGTCTGTCTGTCTGTCTGTCTGTCTGTCTGTCTGTTTTTCACCAAAAAAATAACAAATACTTCACCAGGATAGTGGGTATGTGTCTGTCTGTTTGTCTGTGACTTTTTCCCCACAGCCCCCGAAAACTTGGCGAGTGGGTTCGGGGACAACCCGCGAGAACCCGGCCTTGAGTAAACAGAGTGCATCTCGGGCCCCGACCTCTGACTTCCATACGACTCTGGTTTCTCTTCATTACGCACTGTCTGTCTGTCTGTCTGTCTGTCTGTCTGTTTTTCACCAAAAAAATAACAAATACTTCACCAGGATAGTGGGTATGTGTCTGTCTGTTTGTCTGTGACTTTTTCCCCACAGCCCCCGAAAACTTGGCGAGTGGGTTCGGGGACAACCCGCGAGAACCCGGCCTTGAGTAAACAGAGTGCATCTCGGGCCCCGACCTCTGACTTCCATACGACTCTGGTTTCTCTTCATTACGCACTGTCTGTCTGTCTGTCTGTCTGTCTGTCTGTCTGTCTGTCTGTTTTTCACCAAAAAAATAACAAATACTTCACCAGGATAGTGGGTATGTGTCTGTCTGTTTGTCTGTGACTTTTTCCCCACAGCCCCCGAAAACTTGGCGAGTGGGTTCGGGGACAACCCGCGAGAACCCGGCCTTGAGTAAACAGAGTGCATCTCGGGCCCCGACCTCTGACTTCCATACGACTCTGGTTTCTCTTCATTACGCACTGTCTGTCTGTCTGTCTGTCTGTCTGTCTGTCTGTTTTTCACCAAAAAAATAACAAATACTTCACCAGGATAGTGGGTATGTGTCTGTCTGTTTGTCTGTGACTTTTTCCCCACAGCCCCCGAAAACTTGGCGAGTGGGTTCGGGGACAACCCGCGAGAACCCGGCCTTGAGTAAACAGAGTGCATCTCGGGCCCCGACCTCTGACTTCCATACGACTCTGGTTTCTCTTCATTACGCACTGTATGTCTGTCTGTCTGTCTGTCTGTCTGTCTGTTTTTCAACAAAAAAATAACAAATACTTCACCAGGATAGTGGGTATGTGTCTGTCTGTATGTCTGTGACTTTTTCCCCACAGCCCCCGAAAACTTGGCGAGTGGGTTCGGGGACAACCCGCGAGAACCCGGCCTTGAGTAAACAGAGTGCATCTCGGGCCCCGACCTCTGACTTCCATACGACTCTGGTTTCTCTTCATTACGCACTGTCTGTCTGTCTGTCTGTCTGTCTGTCTGTAGAAAAAAAAATTCCAAACTGAAAGAAGGGCGAAGCGCTTTTCGTGCGGTCCAGCGTTTTCCCGCCATTTTTCTTTAAAAAAATAAAAATAAAAAAAATGTATTTGGTTTGGCATTCACCAGGATAGTGTCTGTCTGTCTGTCTGTCTGTCTGTGTCTGTCTGTCTGTCTGTCTGTTTTTCACCAAAAAAATAACAAATACTTCACCAGGATAGTGGGTATGTGTCTGTCTGTTTGTCTGTGACTTTTTCCCCACAGCCCCCGAAAACTTGGCGAGTGGGTTCGGGGACAACCCGCGAGAACCCGGCCTTGAGTAAACAGAGTGCATCTCGGGCCCCGACCTCTGACTTCCATACGACTCTGGTTTCTCTTCATTACGCACTGTCTGTCTGTCTGTCTGTCTGTCTGTCTGTCTGTTTTTCACCAAAAAAATAACAAATACTTCACCAGGATAGTGGGTATGTGTCTGTCTGTTTGTCTGTGACTTTTTCCCCACAGCCCCCGAAAACTTGGCGAGTGGGTTCGGGGACAACCCGCGAGAACCCGGCCTTGAGTAAACAGAGTGCATCTCGGGCCCCGACCTCTGACTTCCATACGACTCTGGTTTCTCTTCATTACGCACTGTCTGTCTGTCTGTCTGTCTGTAGAAAAAAAAAATCCAAACTGAAAGAAGGGCGAAGCGCTTTTCGTGCGGTCCAGCGTTTTCCCGCCATTTTTCTTTAAAAAAAAATATATATATATATGTATTTGGTTTGGCATTCACCA
>NW_028166603.1:285000-292500 GCF_964263955.1 Coregonus lavaretus
ACCCGGCCTTGAGTAAACAGAGTGCATCTCGGGCCCCGACCTCTGACTTCCATACGACTCTGGTTTCTCTTCATTACGCACTGTCTGTCTGTCTGTCTGTCTGTAGAAAAAAAAAATCCAAACTGAAAGAAGGGCGAAGCGCTTTTCATGCGGTCCAGCGTTTTCCCGCCATTTTTCTTTAAAAAAAATAAAATAAATAAATATGTATTTGGTTTGGCATTCACCAGGATAGTGTCTGTCTGTCTGTCTGTCTGTCTGTCTGTGTCTGTCTGTCTGTCTGTCTGTTTTTCACCAAAAAAATAACAAATACTTCACCAGGATAGTGGGTATGTGTCTGTCTGTTTGTCTGTGACTTTTTCCCCACAGCCCCCGAAAACTTGGCGAGTGGGTTCGGGGACAACCCGCGAGAACCCGGCCTTGAGTAAACAGAGTGCATCTCGGGCCCCGACCTCTGACTTCCATACGACTCTGGTTTCTCTTCATTACGCACTGTCTGTCTGTCTGTCTGTCTGTCTGTCTGTAGAAAAAAAATTTCCAAACTGAAAGAAGGGCGAAGCGCTTTTCGTGCGGTCCAGCGTTTTCCCGCCATTTTTCTTTAAAAAAAAAAAAAAAAAAAGTATTTGGTTTGGCATTCACCAGGATAGTGTCTGTCTGTCTGTCTGTCTGTCTGTGTCTGTCTGTCTGTCTGTCTGTTTTTCACCAAAAAAATAACAAATACTTCACCAGGATAGTGGGTATGTGTCTGTCTGTTTGTCTGTGACTTTTTCCCCACAGCCCCCGAAAACTTGGCGAGTGGGTTCGGGGACAACCCGCGAGAACCCGGCCTTGAGTAAACAGAGTGCATCTCGGGCCCCGACCTCTGACTTCCATACGACTCTGGTTTCTCTTCATTACGCACTGTCTGTCTGTCTGTCTGTCTGTCTGTCTGTAGAAAAAAAAAATCCAAACTGAAAGAAGGGCGAAGCGCTTTTCTTGCGGTCCAGCGTTTTCCCGCCATTTTTCTTTAAAAAAAAAAAAAAAAAATGTATTTGGTTTGGCATTCACCAGGATAGTGTCTGTCTGTCTGTCTGTCTGTCTGTGTCTGTCTGTCTGTCTGTCTGTTTTTCACCAAAAAAATAACAAATACTTCACCAGGATAGTGGGTATGTGTCTGTCTGTTTGTCTGTGACTTTTTCCCCACAGCCCCCGAAAACTTGGCGAGTGGGTTCGGGGACAACCCGCGAGAACCCGGCCTTGAGTAAACAGAGTGCATCTCGGGCCCCGACCTCTGACTTCCATACGACTCTGGTTTCTCTTCATTACGCACTGTCTGTCTGTCTGTCTGTCTGTCTGTCTGTAGAAAAAAAAAATCCAAACTGAAAGAAGGGCGAAGCGCTTTTCTTGCGGTCCAGCGTTTTCCCGCCATTTTTCTTTAAAAAAAAAAAAAAAAAATGTATTTGGTTTGGCATTCACCAGGATAGTGTCTGTCTGTCTGTCTGTCTGTGTCTGTCTGTCTGTCTGTCTGTTTTTCACCAAAAAAAAAAAAAAAAAAAAAAAAATATATATATATATATATTGTATTTGAAATACAAAAATATATTAATAAAATTAAAAAAATATGTAAGTCGCTCTGGATAAGAGCGTCTGCTAAATGACTAAAATGTAAATGTAAATGAAACGTACTTGCAGACTTGAAAACCATTGCCTACAGCTTGAAACTGAGTGGCGCAGTGGTCTAAGGCACTGCATCGCAGTGCAAAACTGTGCCACTAGATCCTGGTTCGAATCCAGGCTCTGTCGCAGCCGGCCGCGACCGGGAGACTCATGGGCGGCGCACAATTGGCCCAGCGTCGTCCAGGGTAGGGGAGGGAATGGCCGGCAGGGATGTAGCTCAGTTGATAGAGCATGGTGTTCGCAACGCCAGGGTTGTGGGTTCGATTCCCACAAGGGGCCAGTATAAAAAAAAAAATAAAAAAAAAATAATAATAATAAAAAAAAAAAAAATAATGTATTTCAAATAAAAATAAATATAAATAAAATAAATAAATAATGTAAATCGCTCTGGATAAGAGCGTCTGCTAAATGACTAAAATGTAAATGTAAATGAAACGTACTTGCAGACTTGAAAACCATTGCCTACAGCTTGAAACTGAGTGGCGCAGTGGTCTAAGGCACTGCATCGCAGTGCAAAACTGTGCCACTAGATCCTGGTTCGAATCCAGGCTCTGTCGCAGCCGGCCGCGACCGGGAGACTCATGGGCGGCGCACAATTGGCCCAGCGTCGTCTGAAAGAAGGGCGAAGCGCTTTTCGTGCGGTCCAGCGTTTTCCCGCCAAAGAAATGTATTTGGTTTGGCATTCACCAGGATAGTGTCTGTCTGTCTGTCTGTCTGTCTGTGTCTGTCTGTCTGTCTGTCTGTTTTTCACCAAAAAAATAACAAATACTTCACCAGGATAGTGGGTATGTGTCTGTCTGTTTGTCTGTGACTTTTTCCCCACAGCCCCCGAAAACTTGGCGAGTGGGTTCGGGGACAACCCGCGAGAACCCGGCCTTGAGTAAACAGAGTGCATCTCGGGCCCCGACCTCTGACTTCCATACGACTCTGGTTTCTCTTCATTACGCACTGTCTGTCTGTCTGTCTGTCTGTCTGTCTGTTTTTCACCAAAAAAATAACAAATACTTCACCAGGATAGTGGGTATGTGTCTGTCTGTTTGTCTGTGACTTTTTCCCCACAGCCCCCGAAAACTTGGCGAGTGGGTTCGGGGACAACCCGCGAGAACCCGGCCTTGAGTAAACAGAGTGCATCTCGGGCCCCGACCTCTGACTTCCATACGACTCTGGTTTCTCTTCATTACGCACTGTCTGTCTGTCTGTCTGTCTGTCTGTCTGTTTTTCACCAAAAAAATAACAAATACTTCACCAGGATAGTGGGTATGTGTCTGTCTGTTTGTGTGTGACTTTTTCCCCACAGCCCCCGAAAACTTGGCGAGTGGGTTCGGGGACAACCCGCGAGAACCCGGCCTTGAGTAAACAGAGTGCATCTCGGGCCCCGACCTCTGACTTCCATACGACTCTGGTTTCTCTTCATTACGCACTGTCTGTCTGTCTGTCTGTAGAAAAAAAAATTCCAAACTGAAAGAAGGGCGAAGCGCTTTTCGTGCGGTCCAGCGTTTTCCCGCCATTTTTCTTAAAAAAAAAAAAAAAAAAAAATGTATTTGGTTTGGCATTCACCAGGATAGTGTCTGTCTGTCTGTCTGTGTCTGTCTGTCTGTCTGTCTGTCTGTGTCTGTCTGTCTGTCTGTCTGTTTTTCACCAAAAAAATAACAAATACTTCACCAGGATAGTGGGTATGTGTCTGTCTGTTTGTCTGTGACTTTTTCCCCACAGCCCCCGAAAACTTGGCGAGTGGGTTCGGGGACAACCCGCGAGAACCCGGCCTTGAGTAAACAGAGTGCATCTCGGGCCCCGACCTCTGACTTCCATACGACTCTGGTTTCTCTTCATTACGCACTGTCTGTCTGTCTGTCTGTCTGTCTGTCTGTCTGTCTGTCTGTCTGTCTGTCTGTCTGTTTTTCACCAAAAAAATAACAAATACTTCACCAGGATAGTGGGTATGTGTCTGTCTGTTTGTCTGTGACTTTTTCCCCACAGCCCCCGAAAACTTGGCGAGTGGGTTCGGGGACAACCCGCGAGAACCCGGCCTTGAGTAAACAGAGTGCATCTCGGGCCCCGACCTCTGACTTCCATACGACTCTGGTTTCTCTTCATTACGCACTGTCTGTCTGTCTGTCTGTCTGTTTTTCACCAAAAAAATAACAAATACTTCACCAGGATAGTGGGTATGTGTCTGTCTGTTTGTCTGTGACTCTTTCCCCACAGCCCCCGAAAACTTGGCGAGTGGGTTCGGGGACAACCCGCGAGAACCCGGCATTGAGTAAACAGAGTGCATCTCGGGCCCCGACCTCTGACTTCCATACGACTCTGGTTTCTCTTCATTACGCACTGTCTGTCTGTCTGTCTGTCTGTAGAAAAAAAAATTCCAAACTGAAAGAAGGGCGAAGCGCTTTTCGTGCGGTCCAGCGTTTTCCCGCCATTTTTCTTTAAAAAAAAAAAAAAAAAATATGTATTTGGTTTGGCATTCACCAGGATAGTGTCTGTCTGTCTGTCTGTGTCTGTCTGTCTGTCTGTCTGTGTCTGTCTGTCTGTCTGTCTGTTTTTCACCAAAAAAATAACAAATACTTCACCAGGATAGTGGGTATGTGTCTGTCTGTTTGTCTGTGACTTTTTCCCCACAGCCCCCGAAAACTTGGCGAGTGGGTTCGGGGACAACCCGCGAGAACCCGGCCTTGAGTAAACAGAGTGCATCTCGGGCCCCGACCTCTGACTTCCATACGACTCTGGTTTCTCTTCATTACGCACTGTCTGTCTGTCTGTCTGTCTGTCTGTCTGTCTGTCTGTTTTTCACCAAAAAAATAACAAATACTTCACCAGGATAGTGGATATGTGTCTGTCTGTTTGTCTGTGACTTTTTCCCCACAGCCCCCGAAAACTTGGCGAGTGGGTTCGGGGACAACCCGCGAGAACCCGGCCTTGAGTAAACAGAGTGCATCTCGGGCCCCGACCTCTGACTTCCATACGACTCTGGTTTCTCTTCATTACGCACTGTCTGTCTGTCTGTCTGTCTGTCTGTCTGTCTGTCTGTCTGTCTGTTTTTCACCAAAAAAATAACAAATACTTCACCAGGATAGTGGGTATGTGTCTGTCTGTTTGTCTGTGACTCTTTCCCCACAGCCCCCGAAAACTTGGCGAGTGGGTTCGGGGACAACCCGCGAGAACCCGGCCTTGAGTAAACAGAGTGCATCTCGGGCCCCGACCTCTGACTTCCATACGACTCTGGTTTCTCTTCATTACGCACTGTCTGTCTGTCTGTCTGTCTGTAGAAAAAAAAATTCCAAACTGAAAGAAGGGCGAAGCGCTTTTCGTGCGGTCCAGCGTTTTCCCGCCATTTTTCTTAAAAAAAAAAAAAAAAAAAATGTATTTGGTTTGGCATTCACCAGGATAGTGTCTGTCTGTCTGTCTGTCTGTCTGTCTGTCTGTCTGTCTGTCTGTCTGTGTCTGTCTGTCTGTCTGTTTTTCACCAAAAAAATAACAAATACTTCACCAGGATAGTGGGTATGTGTCTGTCTGTTTGTCTGTGACTTTTTCCCCACAGCCCCCGAAAACTTGGCGAGTGGGTTCGGGGACAACCCGCGAGAACCCGGCCTTGAGTAAACAGAGTGCATCTCGGGCCCCGACCTCTGACTTCCATACGACTCTGGTTTCTCTTCATTACGCACTGTCTGTCTGTCTGTCTGTCTGTCTGTCTGTCTGTCTGTCTGTTTTTCACCAAAAAAATAACAAATACTTCACCAGGATAGTGGGTATGTGTCTGTCTGTTTGTCTGTGACTTTTTCCCCACAGCCCCCGAAAACTTGGCGAGTGGGTTCGGGGACAACCCGCGAGAACCCGGCCTTGAGTAAACAGAGTGCATCTCGGGCCCCGACCTCTGACTTCCATACGACTCTGGTTTCTCTTCATTACGCACTGTCTGTCTGTCTGTCTGTCTGTCTGTCTGTCTGTGTCTGTCTGTCTGTCTGTCTGTTTTTCACCAAAAAAATAACAAATACTTCACCAGGATAGTGGGTATGTGTCTGTCTGTTTGTCTGTGACTTTTTCCCCACAGCCCCCGAAAACTTGGCGAGTGGGTTCAGGGACAACCCGCGAGAACCCGGCCTTGAGTAAACAGAGTGCATCTCGGGCCCCGACCTCTGACTTCCATACGACTCTGGTTTCTCTTCATTACGCACTGTCTGTCTGTCTGTCTGTCTGTCTGTCTGTCTGTCTGTTTTTCACCAAAAAAATAACAAATACTTCACCAGGATAGTGGGTATGTGTCTGTCTGTTTGTCTGTGACTTTTTCCCCACAGCCCCCGAAAACTTGGCGAGTGGGTTCGGGGACAACCCGCGAGAACCCGGCCTTGAGTAAACAGAGTGCATCTCGGGCCCCGACCTCTGACTTCCATACGACTCTGGTTTCTCTTCATTACGCACTGTCTGTCTGTCTGTCTGTCTGTCTGTAGAAAAAAAAATTCCAAACTGAAAGAAGGGCGAAGCGCTTTTCGTGCGGTCCAGCGTTTTCCCGCCATTTTTCTTTTAAAAAAATAAATAAAAAATGTATTTGGTTTGGCATTCACCAGGATAGTGTCTGTCTGTCTGTCTGTCTGTCTGTGTCTGTCTGTCTGTCTGTCTGTTTTTCACCAAAAAAATAACAAATACTTCACCAGGATAGTGGGTATGTGTCTGTCTGTTTGTCTGTGACTTTTTCCCCACAGCCCCCGAAAACTTGGCGAGTGGGTTCGGGGACAACCCGCGAGAACCCGGCCTTGAGTAAACAGAGTGCATCTCGGGCCCCGACCTCTGACTTCCATACGACTCTGGTTTCTCTTCATTACGCACTGTCTGTCTGTCTGTCTGTCTGTCTGTCTGTCTGTCTGTCTGTTTTTCACCAAAAAAATAACAAATACTTCACCAGGATAGTGGGTATGTGTCTGTCTGTTTGTCTGTGACTTTTTCCCCACAGCCCCCGAAAACTTGGCGAGTGGGTTCGGGGACAACCCGCGAGAACCCGGCCTTGAGTAAACAGAGTGCATCTCGGGCCCCGACCTCTGACTTCCATACGACTCTGGTTTCTCTTCATTACGCACTGTCTGTCTGTCTGTCTGTCTGTCTGTCTGTCTGTTTTTCACCAAAAAAATAACAAATACTTCACCAGGATAGTGGGTATGTGTCTGTCTGTTTGTCTGTGACTTTTTCCCCACAGCCCCCGAAAACTTGGCGAGTGGGTTCGGGGACAACCCGCGAGAACCCGGCCTTGAGTAAACAGAGTGCATCTCGGGCCCCGACCTCTGACTTCCATACGACTCTGGTTTCTCTTCATTACGCACTGTCTGTCTGTCTGTCTGTCTGTCTGTAGAAAAAAAAATTCCAAACTGAAAGAAGGGCGAAGCGCTTTTCGTGCGGTCCAGCGTTTTCCCGCCATTTTTCTAAAAAAAAATAAAATAAAATGTATTTGGTTTGGCATTCACCAGGATAGTGTCTGTCTGTCTGTCTGTCTGTCTGTCTGTCTGTCTGTGTCTGTCTGTCTGTCTGTTTTTCACCAAAAAAATAACAAATACTTCACCAGGATAGTGGGTATGTGTCTGTCTGTTTGTGTGTGACTTTTTCCCCACAGCCCCCGAAAACTTGGCGAGTGGGTTCGGGGACAACCCGCGAGAACCCGGCCTTGAGTAAACAGAGTGCATCTCGGGCCCCGACCTCTGACTTCCATACGACTCTGGTTTCTCTTCATTACGCACTGTCTGTCTGTCTGTCTGTCTGTCTGTCTGTCTGTAGAAAAAAAAAATCCAAACTGAAAGAAGGGCGAAGCGCTTTTCGTGCGGTCCAGCGTTTTCCCGCCATTTTCTTAAAAAAAAAAAAAAAAAA
>NW_028166603.1:302500-305000 GCF_964263955.1 Coregonus lavaretus
CTGTTTTTCACCAAAAAAATAACAAATACTTCACCAGGATAGTGGGTATGTGTCTGTCTGTTTGTCTGTGACTTTTTCCCCACAGCCCCCGAAAACTTGGCGAGTGGGTTCGGGGACAACCCGCGAGAACCCGGCCTTGAGTAAACAGAGTGCATCTCGGGCCCCGACCTCTGACTTCCATACGACTCTGGTTTCTCTTCATTACGCACTGTCTGTCTGTCTGTCTGTCTGTCTGTCTGTTTTTCACCAAAAAAATAACAAATACTTCACCAGGATAGTGGGTATGTGTCTGTCTGTTTGTCTGTGACTTTTTCCCCACAGCCCCCGAAAACTTGGCGAGTGGGTTCGGGGACAACCCGCGAGAACCCGGCCTTGAGTAAACAGAGTGCATCTCGGGCCCCGACCTCTGACTTCCATACGACTCTGGTTTCTCTACATTACGCACTGTCTGTCTGTCTGTCTGTCTGTCTGTTTTTCACCAAAAAAATAACAAATACTTCACCAGGATAGTGGGTATGTGTCTGTCTGTTTGTCTGTGACTTTTTCCCCACAGCCCCCGAAAACTTGGCGAGTGGGTTCGGGGACAACCCGCGAGAACCCGGCCTTGAGTAAACAGAGTGCATCTCGGGCCCCGACCTCTGACTTCCATACGACTCTGGTTTCTCTTCATTACGCACTGTCTGTCTGTCTGTCTGTAGAAAAAAAAATTCCAAACTGAAAGAAGGGCGAAGCGCTTTTCGTGCGGTCCAGCGTTTTCCCGCCATTTTTCTTAAATAAAAAAAAATAAAAAAATGTATTTGGTTTGGCATTCACCAGGATAGTGTCTGTCTGTCTGTCTGTGTCTGTCTGTCTGTCTGTCTGTCTGTGTCTGTCTGTCTGTCTGTCTGTCTGTCTGTTTTTCACCAAAAAAATAACAAATACTTCACCAGGATAGTGGGTATGTGTCTGTCTGTTTGTCTGTGACTTTTTCCCCACAGCCCCCGAAAACTTGGCGAGTGGGTTCGGGGACAACCCGCGAGAACCCGGCCTTGAGTAAACAGAGTGCATCTCGGGCCCCGACCTCTGACTTCCATACGACTCTGGTTTCTCTTCATTACGCACTGTCTGTCTGTCTGTCTGTCTGTCTGTCTGTCTATCTATCTGTCTGTCTGTCTGTCTGTCTGTCTGTCTGTCTGTTTTTCACCAAAAAAATAACAAATACTTCACCAGGATAGTGGGTATGTGTCTGTCTGTTTGTCTGTGACTTTTTCCCCACAGCCCCCGAAAACTTGGCGTGTGGGTTCGGGGACAACCCGCGAGAACCCGGCCTTGAGTAAACAGAGTGCATCTCGGGCCCCGACCTCTGACTTCCATACGACTCTGGTTTCTCTTCATTACGCACTGTCTGTCTGTCTGTCTGTCTGTCTGTTTTTCACCAAAAAAATAACAAATACTTCACCAGGATAGTGGGTATGTGTCTGTCTGTTTGTCTGTGACTTTTTCCCCACAGCCCCCGAAAACTTGGCGAGTGGGTTCGGGGACAACCCGCGAGAACCCGGCCTTGAGTAAACAGAGTGCATCTCGGGCCCCGACCTCTGACTTCCATACGACTCTGGTTTCTCTTCATTACGCACTGTCTGTCTGTCTGTAGAAAAAAAAATTCCAAACTGAAAGAAGGGCGAAGCGCTTTTCGTGCGGTCCAGCGTTTTCCCGCCATTTTTCTTTAAAAAAATAAAAAATAATAAAATGTATTTGGTTTGGCATTCACCAGGATAGTGTCTGTCTGTCTGTCTGTCTGTCTGTCTGTCTGTCTGTGTCTGTCTGTCTGTCTGTTTTTCACCAAAAAAATAACAAATACTTCACCAGGATAGTGGGTATGTGTCTGTCTGTTTGTCTGTGACTTTTTCCCCACAGCCCCCGAAAACTTGGCGAGTGGGTTCGGGGACAACCCGCGAGAACCCGGCCTTGAGTAAACAGAGTGCATCTCGGGCCCCGACCTCTGACTTCCATACGACTCTGGTTTCTCTTCATTACGCACTGTCTGTCTGTCTGTCTGTCTGTTTTTCACCAAAAAAATAACAAATACTTCACCAGGATAGTGGGTATGTGTCTGTCTGTTTGTCTGTGACTTTTTCCCCACAGCCCCCGAAAACTTGGCGAGTGGGTTCGGGGACAACCCGCGAGAACCCGGCCTTGAGTAAACAGAGTGCATCTCGGGCCCCGACCTCTGACTTCCATACGACTCTGGTTTCTCTTCATTACGCACTGTCTGTCTGTCTGTCTGTCTGTCTGTCTGTCTGTCTGTCTGTCTGTGTCTGTCTGTCTGTCTGTCTGTTTTTCACCAAAAAAATAACAAATACTTCACCAGGATAGTGGGTATGTGTCTGTCTGTTTGTCTGTGACTTTTTCCCCACAGCCCCCGAAAACTTGGCGAGTGGGTTCGGGGACAACCCGCGAGAACCCGGCCTTGAGTAAACAGAGTGCATCTCGGGCCCCGACCTCTGACTTCCATACGACTCTG
>NW_028166603.1:310000-312500 GCF_964263955.1 Coregonus lavaretus
TCGGGCCCCGACCTCTGACTTCCATACGACTCTGGTTTCTCTTCATTACGCACTGTCTGTCTGTCTGTCTGTAGAAAAAAATTTCCAAACTGAAAGAAGGGCGAAGCGCTTTTCGTGCGGTCCAGCGTTTTCCCGCCATTTTTCTTAAAAAAAAAAAAAAAAAAAAATGTATTTGGTTTGACATTCACCAGGATAGTGTCTGTCTGTCTGTCTGTCTGTCTGTCTGTCTGTCTGTGTCTGTCGGGGACAACCCGCGAGAACCCGGCCTTGAGTAAACAGAGTGCATCTCGGGCCCCGACCTCTGACTTCCATACGACTCTGGTTTCTCTTCATTACGCACTGTCTGTCTGTCTGTCTGTAGAAAAAAAAATTCCAAACTGAAAGAAGGGCGAAGCGCTTTTCGTGCGGTCCAGCGTTTTCCCGCCATTTTTCTTAAAAAAAAAAAAAAAAAAAATGTATTTGGTTTGGCATTCACCAGGATAGTGTCTGTCTGTCTGTCTGTGTCTGTCTGTCTGTCTGTCTGTCTGTCTGTCTGTCTGTCTGTGTCTGTCTGTCTGTCTGTCTGTCTGTTTTTCACCAAAAAAATAACAAATACTTCACCAGGATAGTATTTGGTTTGGCATTCACCAGGATAGTGTCTGTCTGTCTGTCTGTCTGTCTGTGTCTGTCTGTCTGTCTGTTTTTCACCAAAAAAATAACAAATACTTCACCAGGATAGTGGGTATGTGTCTGTCTGTTTGTCTGTGACTTTTTCCCCACAGCCCCCGAAAACTTGGCGAGTGGGTTCGGGGACAACCCGCGAGAACCCGGCCTTGAGTAAACAGAGTGCATCTCGGGCCCCGACCTCTGACTTCCATACGACTCTGGTTTCTCTTCATTACGCACTGTCTGTCTGTCTGTCTGTCTGTCTGTCTGTTTTTCACCAAAAAAATAACAAATACTTCACCAGGATAGTGGGTATGTGTCTGTCTGTTTGTCTGTGACTTTTTCCCCACAGCCCCCGAAAACTTGGCGAGTGGGTTCGGGGACAACCCGCGAGAACCCGGCCTTGAGTAAACAGAGTGCATCTCGGGCCCCGACCTCTGACTTCCATACGACTCTGGTTTCTCTTCATTACGCACTGTCTGTCTGTCTGTCTGTCTGTCTGTCTGTCTGTCTGTTTTTCACCAAAAAAATAACAAATACTTCACCAGGATAGTGGGTATGTGTCTGTCTGTTTGTCTGTGACTTTTTCCCCACAGCCCCCGAAAACTTGGCGAGTGGGTTCGGGGACAACCCGCGAGAACCCGGCCTTGAGTAAACAGAGTGCATCTCGGGCCCCGACCTCTGACTTCCATACGACTCTGGTTTCTCTTCATTACGCACTGTCTGTCTGTCTGTCTGTCTGTTTTTCACCAAAAAAATAACAAATACTTCACCAGGATAGTGGGTATGTGTCTGTCTGTTTGTCTGTGACTTTTTCCCCACAGCCCCCGAAAACTTGGCGAGTGGGTTCGGGGACAACCCGCGAGAACCCGGCCTTGAGTAAACAGAGTGCATCTCGGGCCCCGACCTCTGACTTCCATACGACTCTGGTTTCTCTTCATTACGCACTGTCTGTCTGTCTGTCTGTAGAAAAAAAAATTCCAAACTGAAAGAAGGGCGAAGCGCTTTTCGTGCGGTCCAGCGTTTTCCCGCCATTTTTCTTAAATAAAAAAAAAAAAAAAAATGTATTTGGTTTGGCATTCACCAGGATAGTGTCTGTCTGTCTGTCTGTCTGTGTCTGTCTGTCTGTCTGTCTGTCTGTGTCTGTCTGTCTGTCTGTCTGTCTGTCTGTTTTTCACCAAAAAAATAACAAATACTTCACCAGGATAGTGGGTATGTGTCTGTCTGTTTGTCTGTGACTTTTTCCCCACAGCCCCCGAAAACTTGGCGAGTGGGTTCGGGGACAACCCGCGAGAACCCGGCCTTGAGTAAACAGAGTGCATCTCGGGCCCCGACCTCTGACTTCCATACGACTCTGGTTTCTCTTCATTACGCACTGTCTGTCTGTCTGTCTGTCTGTCTGTCTGTCTGTCTGTCTGTCTATCTATCTGTCTGTCTGTCTGTCTGTCTGTCTGTCTGTTTTTCACCAAAAAAATAACAAATACTTCACCAGGATAGTGGGTATGTGTCTGTCTGTTTGTCTGTGACTTTTTCCCCACAGCCCCCGAAAACTTGGCGAGTGGGTTCGGGGACAACCCGCGAGAACCCGGCCTTGAGTAAACAGAGTGCATCTCGGGCCCCGACCTCTGACTTCCATACGACTCTGGTTTCTCTTCATTACGCACTGTCTGTCTGTCTGTCTGTCTGTCTGTTTTTCACCAAAAAAATAACAAATACTTCACCAGGATAGTGGGAATGTGTCTGTCTGTTTGTCTGTGACTTTTTCCCCACAGCCCCCGAAAACTTGGCGAGTGGGTTCGGGGACAACCCGCGAGAACCCGGCCTTGAGTAAACAGAGTGCATCTCGGGCCCCGAC
>NW_028166603.1:317500-325000 GCF_964263955.1 Coregonus lavaretus
CGAAAACTTGGCGAGTGGGTTCGGGGACAACCCGCGAGAACCCGGCCTTGAGTAAACAGAGTGCATCTCGGGCCCCGACCTCTGACTTCCATACGACTCTGGTTTCTCTTCATTACGCACTGTCTGTCTGTCTGTCTGTCTGTAGAAAAAAAAATTCCAAACTGAAAGAAGGGCGAAGCGCTTTTCGTGCGGTCCAGCGTTTTCCCGCCATTTTTCTTTAAAAAAAATAAATAAAAAATGTATTTGGTTTGGCATTCACCAGGATAGTGTCTGTCTGTCTGTCTGTCTGTCTGTGTCTGTCTGTCTGTCTGTCTGTTTTTCACCAAAAAAATAACAAATACTTCACCAGGATAGTGGGTATGTGTCTGTCTGTTTGTCTGTGACTTTTTCCCCACAGCCCCCGAAAACTTGGCGAGTGGGTTCGGGGACAACCCGCGAGAACCCGGCCTTGAGTAAACAGAGTGCATCTCGGGCCCCGACCTCTGACTTCCATACGACTCTGGTTTCTCTTCATTACGCACTGTCTGTCTGTCTGTCTGTCTGTCTGTCTGTAGAAAAAAAAAATCCAAACTGAAAGAAGGGCGAAGCGCTTTTCGTGCGGTCCAGCGTTTTCCCGCCATTTTCTTTAAAAAAAAAAAAAAAAAAAAAAAGTATTTGGTTTGGCATTCACCAGGATAGTGTCTGTCTGTCTGTCTGTCTGTCTGTCTGTCTGTCTGTCTGTCTGTGTCTGTCTGTCTGTCTGTCTGTTTTTCACCAAAAAAATAACAAATACTTCACCAGGATAGTGGGTATGTGTCTGTCTGTTTGTCTGTGACTTTTTCCCCACAGCCCCCGAAAACTTGGCGAGTGGGTTCGGGGACAACCCGCGAGAACCCGGCCTTGAGTAAACAGAGTGCATCTCGGGCCCCGACCTCTGACTTCCATACGACTCTGGTTTCTCTTCATTACGCACTGTCTGTCTGTCTGTCTGTCTGTCTGTTTTTCACCAAAAAAATAACAAATACTTCACCAGGATAGTGGGTATGTGTCTGTCTGTTTGTCTGTGACTTTTTCCCCACAGCCCCCGAAAACTTGGCGAGTGGGTTCGGGGACAACCCGCGAGAACCCGGCCTTGAGTAAACAGAGTGCATCTCGGGCCCCGACCTCTGACTTCCATACGACTCTGGTTTCTCTTCATTACGCACTGTCTGTCTGTCTGTCTGTCTGTCTGTAGAAAAAAAAATTCCAAACTGAAAGAAGGGCGAAGCGCTTTTCGTGCGGTCCAGCGTTTTCCCGCCATTTTTCTTAAAAAAAAAAAAAAAAAAAATGTATTTGGTTTGGCATTCACCAGGATAGTGTCTGTCTGTCTGTCTGTCTGTCTGTCTGTCTGTCTGTCTGTCTGTGTCTGTCTGTCTGTTTTTCACCAAAAAAATAACAAATACTTCACCAGGATAGTGGGTATGTGTCTGTCTGTTTGTCTGTGACTTTTTCCCCACAGCCCCCGAAAACTTGGCGAGTGGGTTCGGGGACAACCCGCGAGAACCCGGCCTTGAGTAAACAGAGTGCATCTCGGGCCCCGACCTCTGACTTCCATACGACTCTGGTTTCTCTTCATTACGCACTGTCTGTCTGTCTGTCTGTCTGTTTTTCACCAAAAAAATAACAAATACTTCACCAGGATAGTGGGTATGTGTCTGTCTGTTTGTCTGTGACTTTTTCCCCACAGCCCCCGAAAACTTGGCGAGTGGGTTCGGGGACAACCCGCGAGAACCCGGCCTTGAGTAAACAGAGTGCATCTCGGGCCCCGACCTCTGACTTCCATACGACTCTGGTTTCTCTTCATTACGCACTGTCTGTCTGTCTGTCTGTCTGTCTGTCTGTTTTTCACCAAAAAAATAACAAATACTTCACCAGGATAGTGGGTATGTGTCTGTCTGTTTGTCTGTGACTTTTTCCCCACAGCCCCCGAAAACTTGGCGAGTGGGTTCGGGGACAACCCGCGAGAACCCGGCCTTGAGTAAACAGAGTGCATCTCGGGCCCCGACCTCTGACTTCCATACGACTCTGGTTTCTCTTCATTACGCACTGTCTGTCTGTCTGTCTGTCTGTCTGTTTTTCACCAAAAAAATAACAAATACTTCACCAGGATAGTGGGTATGTGTCTGTCTGTTTGTCTGTGACTTTTTCCCCACAGCCCCCGAAAACTTGGCGAGTGGGTTCGGGGACAACCCGCGAGAACCCGGCCTTGAGTAAACAGAGTGCATCTCGGGCCCCGACCTCTGACTTCCATACGACTCTGGTTTCTCTTCATTACGCACTGTCTGTCTGTCTGTCTGTCTGTCTGTAGAAAAAAAAATTCCAAACTGAAAGAAGGGCGAAGCGCTTTTCGTGCGGTCCAGCGTTTTCCCGCCATTTTTCTTAAAAAAAAAAAAAAAAAAAATGTATTTGGTTTGGCATTCACCAGGATAGTGTCTGTCTGTCTGTCTGTCTGTCTGTCTGTCTGTCTGTCTGTGTCTGTCTGTCTGTTTTTCACCAAAAAAATAACAAATACTTCACCAGGATAGTGGGTATGTGTCTGTCTGTTTGTCTGTGACTTTTTCCCCACAGCCCCCGAAAACTTGGCGAGTGGGTTCGGGGACAACCCGCGAGAACCCGGCCTTGAGTAAACAGAGTGCATCTCGGGCCCCGACCTCTGACTTCCATACGACTCTGGTTTCTCTTCATTACGCACTGTCTGTCTGTCTGTCTGTCTGTTTTTCACCAAAAAAATAACAAATACTTCACCAGGATAGTGGGTATGTGTCTGTCTGTTTGTCTGTGACTTTTTCCCCACAGCCCCCGAAAACTTGGCGAGTGGGTTCGGGGACAACCCGCGAGAACCCGGCCTTGAGTAAACAGAGTGCATCTCGGGCCCCGACCTCTGACTTCCATACGACTCTGGTTTCTCTTCATTACGCACTGTCTGTCTGTCTGTCTGTCTGTCTGTTTTTCACCAAAAAAATAACAAATACTTCACCAGGATAGTGGGTATGTGTCTGTCTGTTTGTCTGTGACTTTTTCCCCACAGCCCCCGAAAACTTGGCGAGTGGGTTCGGGGACAACCCGCGAGAACCCGGCCTTGAGTAAACAGAGTGCATCTCGGGCCCCGACCTCTGACTTCCATACGACTCTGGTTTCTCTTCATTACGCACTGTCTGTCTGTCTGTCTGTCTGTAGAAAAAAAAATTCCAAACTGAAAGAAGGGCGAAGCGCTTTTCGTGCGGTCCAGCGTTTTCCCGCCATTTGTCTTAAAAAAAAAAAAAAAAAATATGTATTTGGTTTGGCATTCACCAGGATAGTGTCTGTCTGTCTGTCTGTCTGTCTGTCTGTCTGTGTCTGTCTGTCTGTCTGTCTGTTTTTCACCAAAAAAATAACAAATACTTCACCAGGATAGTGGGTATGTGTCTGTCTGTTCGTCTGTGACTTTTTCCCCACAGCCCCCGAAAACTTGGCGAGTGGGTTCGGGGACAACCCGCGAGAACCCGGCCTTGAGTAAACAGAGTGCATCTCGGGCCCCGACCTCTGACTTCCATACGACTCTGGTTTCTCTTCATTACGCACTGTCTGTCTGTCTGTCTGTCTGTCTGTCTGTTTTTCACCAAAAAAATAACAAATACTTCACCAGGATAGTGGGTATGTGTCTGTCTGTTTGTCTGTGACTTTTTCCCCACAGCCCCCGAAAACTTGGCGAGTGGGTTCGGGGACAACCCGCGAGAACCCGGCCTTGAGTAAACAGAGTGCATCTCGGGCCCCGACCTCTGACTTCCATACGACTCTGGTTTCTCTTCATTACGCACTGTCTGTCTGTCTGTCTGTCTGTCTGTAGAAAAAAAAATTCCAAACTGAAAGAAGGGCGAAGCGCTTTTCGTGCGGTCCAGCGTTTTCCCGCCATTTTTCTAAAAAAAAAAAAAAAAAAAAATGTATTTGGTTTGGCATTCACCAGGATAGTGTCTGTCTGTCTGTCTGTCTGTCTGTGTCTGTCTGTCTGTCTGTCTGTTTTTCACCAAAAAAATAACAAATACTTCACCAGGATAGTGGGTATGTGTCTGTCTGTTTGTCTTTGACTTTTTCCCCACAGCCCCCGAAAACTTGGCGAGTGGGCTCGGGGACAACCCGCGAGAACCCGGCCTTGAGTAAACAGAGTGCATCTCGGGCCCCGACCTCTGACTTCCATACGACTCTGGTTTCTCTTCATTACGCACTGTCTGTCTGTCTGTCTGTCTGTCTGTCTGTTTTTCACCAAAAAAATAACAAATACTTCACCAGGATAGTGGGTATGTGTCTGTCTGTTTGTCTGTGACTTTTTCCCCACAGCCCCCGAAAACTTGGCGAGTGGGTTCGGGGACAACCCGCGAGAACCCGGCCTTGAGAAAACAGAGTGCATCTCGGGCCCCGACCTCTGACTTCCATACGACTCTGGTTTCTCTTCATTACGCACTGTCTGTCTGTCTGTCTGTCTGTCTGTCTGTTTTTCACCAAAAAAATAACAAATACTTCACCAGGATAGTGGGTATGTGTCTGTCTGTTTGTCTGTGACTTTTTCCCCACAGCCCCCGAAAACTTGGCGAGTGGGTTCGGGGACAACCCGCGAGAACCCGGCCTTGAGTAAACAGAGTGCATCTCGGGCCCCGACCTCTGACTTCCATACGACTCTGGTTTCTCTTCATTACGCACTGTCTGTCTGTCTGTCTGTCTGTCTGTTTTTCACCAAAAAAATAACAAATACTTCACCAGGATAGTGGGTATGTGTCTGTCTGTTTGTCTGTGACTTTTTCCCCACAGCCCCCGAAAACTTGGCGAGTGGGTTCGGGGACAACCCGCGAGAACCCGGCCTTGAGTAAACAGAGTGCATCTCGGGCCCCGACCTCTGACTTCCATACGACTCTGGTTTCTCTTCATTACGCACTGTCTGTCTGTCTGTCTGTCTGTCTGTTTTTCACCAAAAAAATAACAAATACTTCACCAGGATAGTGGGTATGTGTCTGTCTGTTTGTCTGTGACTTTTCCCCCACAGCCCCCGAAAACTTGGCGAGTGGGTTCGGGGACAACCCGCGAGAACCCGGCCTTGAGTAAACAGAGTGCATCTCGGGCCCCGACCTCTGACTTCCATACGACTCTGGTTTCTCTTCATTACGCACTGTCTGTCTGTCTGTCTGTCTGTCTGTAGAAAAAAAAATTCCAAACTGAAAGAAGGGCGAAGCGCTTTTCGTGCGGTCCAGCGTTTTCCCGCCATTTTTTCTTAAAAAAAAAAAAAAAAAAAAAAAATGTATTTGGTTTGGCATTCACCAGGATAGTGTCTGTCTGTCTGTCTGTCTGTCTGTCTGTCTGTCTGTGTCTGTCTGTCTGTCTGTCTGTTTTTCACCAAAAAAATAACAAATACTTCACCAGGATAGTGGGTATGTGTCTGTTTGTCTGTGACTTTTTCCCCACAGCCCCCGAAAACTTGGCGAGTGGGTTCGGGGACAACCCGCGAGAACCCGGCCTTGAGTAAACAGAGTGCATCTCGGGCCCCGACCTCTGACTTCCATACGACTCTGGTTTCTCTTCATTACGCACTGTCTGTCTGTCTGTCTGTCTGTTTTTCACCAAAAAAATAACAAATACTTCACCAGGATAGTGGGTATGTGTCTGTCTGTTTGTCTGTGACTTTTTCCCCACAGCCCCCGAAAACTTGGCGAGTGGGTTCGGGGACAACCCGCGAGAACCCGGCCTTGAGTAAACAGAGTGCATCTCGGGCCCCGACCTCTGACTTCCATACGACTCTGGTTTCTCTTCATTACGCACTGTCTGTCTGTCTGTCTGTCTGTAGAAAAAAAAATTCCAAACTGAAAGAAGGGCGAAGCACTTTTCGTGCGGTCCAGCGTTTTCCCGCCATTTTTCTTTAAAAAATAAAAATAAAAAATATGTATTTGGTTTGGCATTCACCAGGATAGTGTCTGTCTGTCTGTCTGTCTGTCTGTCTGTCTGTGTCTGTCTGTCTGTCTGTCTGTCTGTTTTTCACCAAAAAAATAACAAATACTTCACCAGGATAGTGGGTATGTGTCTGTCTGTTTGTCTGTGACTTTTTCCCCACAGCCCCCGAAAACTTGGCGAGTGGGTTCGGGGACAACCCGCGAGAACCCGGCCTTGAGTAAACAGAGTGCATCTCGGGCCCCGACCTCTGACTTCCATACGACTCTGGTTTCTCTTCATTACGCACTGTCTGTCTGTCTGTCTGTCTGTCTGTAGAAAAAAAAAATCCAAACTGAAAGAAGGGCGAAGCGCTTTTTGTGCGGTCCAGCGTTTTCCCGCCATTTTTCTTTAAAAAAAAAAATAAAAAATGTATTTGGTTTGGCATTCACCAGGATAGTGTCTGTCTGTCTGTCTGTCTGTCTGTGTCTGTCTGTCTGTCTGTCTGTTTTTCACCAAAAAAATAACAAATACTTCACCAGGATAGTGGGTATGTGTCTGTCTGTTTGTCTGTGACTTTTTCCCCACAGCCCCCGAAAACTTGGCGAGTGGGTTCGGGGACAACCCGCGAGAACCCGTCCTTGAGTAAACAGAGTGCATCTCGGGCCCCGACCTCTGACTTCCATACGACTCTGGTTTCTCTTCATTACGCACTGTCTGTCTGTCTGTCCGTCTGTCTGTTTTTCACCAAAAAAATAACAAATACTTCACCAGGATAGTGGGTATGTGTCTGTCTGTTTGTCTGTGACTTTTTCCCCACAGCCCCCGAAAACTTGGCGAGTGGGTTCGGGGACAACCCGCGAGAACCCGGCCTTGAGTAAACAGAGTGCATCTCGGGCCCCGACCTCTGACTTCCATACGACTCTGGTTTCTCTTCATTACGCACTGTCTGTCTGTCTGTCTGTCTGTCTGTTTTTCACCAAAAAAATAACAAATACTTCACCAGGATAGTGGGTAAGTGTCTGTCTGTTTGTCTGTGACTTTTTCCCCACAGCCCCCGAAAACTTGGCGAGTGGGTTCGGGGACAACCCGCGAGAACCCGGCCTTGAGTAAACAGAGTGCATCTCGGGCCCCGACCTCTGACTTCCATACGACTCTGGTTTCTCTTCATTACGCACTGTCTGTCTGTCTGTCTGTCTGTCTGTCTGTTTTTCACAAAAAAAATTACAAATACTTCACCAGGATAGTGGGTATGTGTCTGTCTGTTTGTCTGTGACTTTTTCCCCACAGCCCCCGAAAACTTGGCGAGTGGCTTCGGGGACAACCCGCGAGAACCCGGCCTTGAGTAAACAGAGTGCATCTCGGGCCCCGACCTCTGACTTCCATACGACTCTGGTTTCTCTTCATTACGCACTGTCTGTCTGTCTGTCTGTCTGTAGAAAAAAAAATTCCAAACTGAAAGAAGGGCGAAGCGCTTTTCGTGCGGTCCAGCGTTTTCCCGCCATTTTTCTTTAAAAAAAAAAAAAAAAAAAAATGTATTTGGTTTGGCATTCACCAGGATAGTGTCTGTCTGTCTGTCTGTCTGTCTGTCTG
>NW_028166603.1:342500-347500 GCF_964263955.1 Coregonus lavaretus
ATACGACTCTGGTTTCTCTTCATTACGCACTGTCTGTCTGTCTGTCTGTCTGTCTGTCTGTCTGTCTGTAGAAAAAAAAAATCCAAACTGAAAGAAGGGCGAAGCGCTTTTCGTGCGGTCCAGCATTTTCCCGCCATTTTCTTTAAAAATAAAAATAAAAAAAATGTATTTGGTTTGGCATTCACCAGGATAGTGTCTGTCTGTCTGTCTGTCTGTCTGTCTGTGTCTGTCTGTCTGTCTGTCTGTTTTTCACCAAAAAAATAACAAATACTTCACCAGGATAGTGGGTATGTGTCTGTCTGTTTGTCTGTGACTTTTTCCCCACAGCCCCCGAAAACTTGGCGAGTGGGTTCGGGGACAACCCGCGAGAACCCGGCCTTGAGTAAACAGAGTGCATCTCGGGCCCCGACCTCTGACTTCCATACGACTCTGGTTTCTCTTCATTACGCACTGTCTGTCTGTCTGTCTGTCTGTCTGTTTTTCACCAAAAAAATAACAAATACTTCACCAGGATAGTGGGTATGTGTCTGTCTGTTTGTCTGTGACTTTTTCCCCACAGCCCCCGAAAACTTGGCGAGTGGGTTCGGGGACAACCCGCGAGAACCCGGCCTTGAGTAAACAGAGTGCATCTCGGGCCCCGACCTCTGACTTCCATACGACTCTGGTTTCTCTTCATTACGCACTGTCTGTCTGTCTGTCTGTCTGTCTGTCTGTAGAAAAAAAAATTCCAAACTGAAAGAAGGGCGAAGCGCTTTTCGTGCGGTCCAGCGTTTTCCCGCCATTTTTCTTTAAAAAAAAATAATAAAATGTATTTGGTTTGGCATTCACCAGGATAGTGTCTGTCTGTCTGTCTGTCTGTCTGTCTGTCTGTGTCTGTCTGTCTGTCTGTCTGTTTTTCACCAAAAAAATAACAAATACTTCACCAGGATAGTGGGTATGTGTCTGTCTGTTTGTCTGTGACTTTTTCCCCACAGCCCCCGAAAACTTGGCGAGTGGGTTCGGGGACAACCCGCGAGAACCCGGCCTTGAGTAAACAGAGTGTATCTCGGGCCCCGACCTCTGACTTCCATACGACTCTGGTTTCTCTTCATTACGCACTGTCTGTCTGTCTGTCTGTCTCTCTGTCTGTTTTTCACCAAAAAAATAACAAATACTTCACCAGGATAGTGGGTATGTGTCTGTCTGTTTGTCTGTGACTTTTTCCCCACAGCCCCCGAAAACTTGGCGAGTGGGTTCGGGGACAACCCGCGAGAACCCGGCCTTGAGTAAACAGAGTGCATCTCGGGCCCCGACCTCTGACTTCCATACGACTCTGGTTTCTCTTCATTACGCACTGTCTGTCTGTCTGTCTGTCTGTCTGTTTTTCACCAAAAAAATAACAAATACTTCACCAGGATAGTGGGTATGTGTCTGTCTGTTTGTCTGTGACTTTTTCCCCACAGCCCCCGAAAACTTGGCGAGTGGGTTCGGGGACAACCCGCGAGAACCCGGCCTTGAGTAAACAGAGTGCATCTCGGGCCCCGACCTCTGACTTCCATACGACTCTGGTTTCTCTTCATTACGCACTGTCTGTCTGTCTGTCTGTCTGTCTGTCTGTCTGTCTGTCTGTCTGTCTGTGTCTGTCTGTCTGTCTGTCTGTTTTTCACCAAAAAAATAACAAATACTTCACCAGGATAGTGGGTATGTGTCTGTCTGTTTGTCTGTGACTTTTTCCCCACAGCCCCCGAAAACTTGGCGAGTGGGTTCGGGGACAACCCGCGAGAACCCGGCCTTGAGTAAACAGAGTGCATCTCGGGCCCCGACCTCTGACTTCCATACGACTCTGGTTTCTCTTCATTACGCACTGTCTGTCTGTCTGTCTGTCTGTCTGTCTGTCTGTCTGTCTGTTTTTCACCAAAAAAATAACAAATACTTCACCAGGATAGTGGGTATGTGTCTGTCTGTTTGTCTGTGACTTTTTCCCCACAGCCCCCGAAAACTTGGCGAGTGGGTTCGGGGACAACCCGCGAGAACCCGGCCTTGAGTAAACAGAGTGCATCTCGGGCCCCGACCTCTGACTTCCATACGACTCTGGTTTCTCTTCATTACGCACTGTCTGTCTGTCTGTCTGTCTGTCTGTAGAAAAAAAAATTCCAAACTGAAAGAAGGGCGAAGCGCTTTTCGTGCGGTCCAGCGTTTTCCCGCCATTTTTCTTTAAAAAAAATAAATAAAAAAAGGTTTTTGGTTTGGCATTCACCAGGATAGTGTCTGTCTGTCTGTCTGTCTGTCTGTCTGTCTGTGTCTGTCTGTCTGTCTGTCTGTCTGTTTTTCACCAAAAAAATAACAAATACTTCACCAGGATAGTGGGTATGTGTCTGTCTGTTTGTCTGTGACTTTTTCCCCACAGCCCCCGAAAACTTGGCGAGTGGGTTCGGGGACAACCCGCGAGAACCCGGCCTTGAGTAAACAGAGTGCATCTCGGGCCCCGACCTCTGACTTCCATACGACTCTGGTTTCTCTTCATTACGCACTGTCTGTCTGTCTGTCTGTCTGTCTGTCTGTCTGTCTGTCTGTCTGTTTTTCACCAAAAAAATAACAAATACTTCACCAGGATAGTGGGTATGTGTCTGTCTGTTTGTCTGTGACTTTTTCCCCACAGCCCCCGAAAACTTGGCGAGTGGGTTCGGGGACAACCCGCGAGAACCCGGCCTTGAGTAAACAGAGTGCATCTCGGGCCCCGACCTCTGACTTCCATACGACTCTGGTTTCTCTTCATTACGCACTGTCTGTCTGTCTGTCTGTCTGTCTGTCTGTCTGTAGAAAAAAAAAATCCAAACTGAAAGAAGGGCGAAGCGCTTTTCGTGCGGTCCAGCGTTTTCCCGCCATTTTCTTTAAAAATAAAAATAAAAAAAATGTATTTGGTTTGGCATTCACCAGGATAGTGTCTGTCTGTCTGTCTGTCTGTCTGTCTGTGTCTGTCTGTCTGTCTGTCTGTTTTTCACCAAAAAAATAACAAATACTTCACCAGGATAGTGGGTATGTGTCTGTCTGTTTGTCTGTGACTTTTTCCCCACAGCCCCCGAAAACTTGGCGAGTGGGTTCGGGGACAACCCGCGAGAACCCGGCCTTGAGTAAACAGAGTGCATCTCGGGCCCCGACCTCTGACTTCCATACGACTCTGGTTTCTCTTCATTACGCACTGTCTGTCTGTCTGTCTGTCTGTCTGTTTTTCACCAAAAAAATAACAAATACTTCACCAGGATAGTGGGTATGTGTCTGTCTGTTTGTCTGTGACTTTTTCCCCACAGCCCCCGAAAACTTGGCGAGTGGGTTCGGGGACAACCCGCGAGAACCCGGCCTTGAGTAAACAGAGTGCATCTCGGGCCCCGACCTCTGACTTCCATACGACTCTGGTTTCTCTTCATTACGCACTGTCTGTCTGTCTGTCTGTCTGTCTGTCTGTAGAAAAAAAAATTCCAAACTGAAAGAAGGGCGAAGCGCTTTTCGTGCGGTCCAGCGTTTTCCCGCCATTTTTCTTTAAAAAAAAATAATAAAATGTATTTGGTTTGGCATTCACCAGGATAGTGTCTGTCTGTCTGTCTGTCTGTCTGTCTGTGTCTGTCTGTCTGTCTGTCTGTTTTTCACCAAAAAAATAACAAATACTTCACCAGGATAGTGGGTATGTGTCTGTCTGTTTGTCTGTGACTTTTTCCCCACAGCCCCCGAAAACTTGGCGAGTGGGTTCGGGGACAACCCGCGAGAACCCGGCCTTGAGTAAACAGAGTGCATCTCGGGCCCCGACCTCTGACTTCCATACGACTCTGGTTTCTCTTCATTACGCACTGTCTGTCTGTCTGTCTGTCTCTCTGTCTGTTTTTCACCAAAAAAATAACAAATACTTCACCAGGATAGTGGGTATGTGTCTGTCTGTTTGTCTGTGACTTTTTCCCCACAGCCCCCGAAAACTTGGCGAGTGGGTTCGGGGACAACCCGCGAGAACCCGGCCTTGAGTAAACAGAGTGCATCTCGGGCCCCGACCTCTGACTTCCATACGACTCTGGTTTCTCTTCATTACGCACTGTCTGTCTGTCTGTCTGTCTGTAGAAAAAAAAATTCCAAACTGAAAGAAGGGCGAAGCGCTTTTCGTGCGGTCCAGCGTTTTCCCGCCATTTTTCTTTAAAAAAAATAAATAAAAAAAGGTTTTTGGTTTGGCATTCACCAGGATAGTGTCTGTCTGTCTGTCTGTCTGTCTGTCTGTCTGTCTGTGTCTGTCTGTCTGTCTGTCTGTCTGTTTTTCACCAAAAAAATAACAAATACTTCACCAGGATAGTGGGTATGTGTCTGTCTGTTTGTCTGTGACTTTTTCCCCACAGCCCCCGAAAACTTGGCGAGTGGGTTCGGGGACAACCCGCGAGAACCCGGCCTTGAGTAAACAGAGTGCATCTCGGGCCCCGACCTCTGACTTCCATACGACTCTGGTTTCTCTTCATTACGCACTGTCTGTCTGTCTGTCTGTCTGTCTGTCTGTCTGTTTTTCACCAAAAAAATAACAAATACTTCACCAGGATAGTGGGTATGTGTCTGTCTGTTTGTCTGTGACTTTTTCCCCACAGCCCCCGAAAACTTGGCGAGTGGGTTCGGGGACAACCCGCGAGAACCCGGCCTTGAGTAAACAGAGTGCATCTCGGGCCCCGACCTCTGACTTCCATACGACTCTGGTTTCTCTTCATTACGCACTGTCTGTCTGTCTGTCTGTCTGTCTGTAGAAAAAAAAATTCCAAACTGAAAGAAGGGCGAAGCGCTTTTCGTGCGGTCCAGCGTTTTCCCGCCATTTTTCTTTAAAAAAAAATAATAAAATGTATTTGGTTTGGCATTCACCAGGATAGTGTCTGTCTGTCTGTCTGTCTGTCTGTCTGTGTCTGTCTGTCTGTCTGTCTGTTTTTCACCAAAAAAATAACAAATACTTCACCAGGATAGTGGGTATGTGTCTGTCTGTTTGTCTGTGACTTTTTCCCCACAGC
>NW_028166603.1:372500-378000 GCF_964263955.1 Coregonus lavaretus
ACCAGGATAGTGTCTGTCTGTCTGTCTGTCTGTCTGTCTGTCTGTGTCTGTCTGTCTGTCTGTCTGTCTGTCTGTTTTTCACCAAAAAAATAACAAATACTTCACCAGGATAGTGGGTATGTGTCTGTCTGTTTGTCTGTGACTTTTTCCCCACAGCCCCCGAAAACTTGGCGAGTGGGTTCGGGGACAACCCGCGAGAACCCGGCCTTGAGTAAACAGAGTGCATCTCGGGCCCCGACCTCTGACTTCCATACGACTCTGGTTTCTCTTCATTACGCACTGTCTGTCTGTCTGTCTGTCTGTCTGTCTGTCTGTCTGTAGAAAAAAAAAATCCAAACTGAAAGAAGGGCGAAGCGCTTTTCGTGCGGTCCAGCGTTTTCCCGCCATTTTCTTAAAAAAAAAAAAAAAAAAAAATGTATTTGGTTTGGCATTCACCAGGATAGTGTCTGTCTGTCTGTCTGTCTGTCTGTGTCTGTCTGTCTGTCTGTCTGTTTTTCACCAAAAAAATAACAAATACTTCACCAGGATAGTGGGTATGTGTCTGTCTGTTTGTCTGTGACTTTTTCCCCACAGCCCCCGAAAACTTGGCGAGTGGGTTCGGGGACAACCCGCGAGAACCCGGCCTTGAGTAAACAGAGTGCATCTCGGGCCCCGACCTCTGACTTCCATACGACTCTGGTTTCTCTTCATTACGCACTGTCTGTCTGTCTGTCTGTCTGTCTGTTTTTCACCAAAAAAAATAACAAATACTTCACCAGGATAGTGGGTATGTGTCTGTCTGTTTGTCTGTGACTTTTTCCCCACAGCCCCCGAAAACTTGGCGAGTGGGTTCGGGGACAACCCGCGAGAACCCGGCCTTGAGTAAACAGAGTGCATCTCGGGCCCCGACCTCTGACTTCCATACGACTCTGGTTTCTCTTCATTACGCACTGTCTGTCTGTCTGTCTGTCTGTCTGTAGAAAAAAAAATTCCAAACTGAAAGAAGGGCGAAGCGCTTTTCGTGCGGTCCAGCGTTTTCCCGCCATTTTTCTTTAAAAAAAAATAATAAAATGTATTTGGTTTGGCATTCACCAGGATAGTGTCTGTCTGTCTGTCTGTCTGTCTGTGTCTGTCTGTCTGTCTGTCTGTTTTTCACCAAAAAAATAACAAATACTTCACCAGGATAGTGGGTATGTGTCTGTCTGTTTGTCTGTGACTTTTTCCCCACAGCCCCCGAAAACTTGGCGAGTGGGTTCGGGGACAACCCGCGAGAACCCGGCCTTGAGTAAACAGAGTGCATCTCGGGCCCCGACCTCTGACTTCCATACGACTCTGGTTTCTCTTCATTACGCACTGTCTGTCTGTCTGTCTGTCTGTCTGTCTGTTTTTCACCAAAAAAATAACAAATACTTCACCAGGATAGTGGGTATGTGTCTGTCTGTTTGTCTGTGACTTTTTCCCCACAGCCCCCGAAAACTTGGCGAGTGGGTTCGGGGACAACCCGCGAGAACCCGGCCTTGAGTAAAGAGAGTGCATCTCGGGCCCCGACCTCTGACTTCCATACGACTCTGGTTTCTCTTCATTACGCACTGTCTGTCTGTCTGTCTGTCTGTAGAAAAAAAATTTCCAAACTGAAAGAAGGGCGAAGCGCTTTTCGTGCGGTCCAGCGTTTTCCCGCCATTTTTCTTTAAAAAAATAAAAATAAAAAAAATGTATTTGGTTTGGCATTCACCAGGATAGTGTCTGTCTGTCTGTCTGTCTGTCTGTCTGTCTGTCTGTGTCTGTCTGTCTGTCTGTCTGTTTTTCACCAAAAAAATAACAAATACTTCACCAGGATAGTGGGTATGTGTCTGTCTGTTTGTCTGTGACTTTTTCCCCACAGCCCCCGAAAACTTGGCGAGTGGGTTCGGGGACAACCCGCGAGAACCCGGCCTTGAGTAAACAGAGTGCATCTCGGGCCCCGACCTCTGACTTCCATACGACTCTGGTTTCTCTTCATTACTGTCTGTCTGTCTGTCTGTCTGTCTGTCTGTCTGTTTTTCACCAAAAAAATAACAAATACTTCACCAGGATAGTGGGTATGTGTCTGTCTGTTTGTCTTTGACTTTTTCCCCACAGCCCCCGAAAACTTGGCGAGTGGGTTCGGGGACAACCCGCGAGAACCCGGCCTTGAGTAAACAGAGTGCATCTCGGGCCCCGACCTCTGACTTCCATACGACTCTGGTTTCTCTTCATTACGCACTGTCTGTCTGTCTGTCTGTCTGTCTGTAGAAAAAAAAATTCCAAACTGAAAGAAGGGCGAAGCGCTTTTCGTGCGGTCCAGCGTTTTCCCGCCATTTTTCTTAAAAAAAAAAAAAAAAAATGTATTTGGTTTGGCATTCACCAGGATAGTGTCTGTCTGTCTGTCTGTCTGTCTGTCTGTCTGTGTCTGTCTGTCTGTCTGTCTGTCTGTTTTTCACCAAAAAAATAACAAATACTTCACCAGGATAGTGGGTATGTGTCTGTCTGTTTGTCTGTGACTTTTTCCCCACAGCCCCCGAAAACTTGGCGAGTGGGTTCGGGGACAACCCGCGAGAACCCGGCCTTGAGTAAACAGAGTGCATCTCGGGCCCCGACCTCTGACTTCCATACGACTCTGGTTTCTCTTCATTACGCACTGTCTGTCTGTCTGTCTGTCTGTCTGTCTGTTTTTCACCAAAAAAATAACAAATACTTCACCAGGATAGTGGGTATGTGTCTGTCTGTTTGTCTGTGACTATTTCCCCACAGCCCCCGAAAACTTGGCGAGTGGGGATGTAAAACCATTATTGAATACCTACAGCCCTTTATTTTAATAGAATCTGTCTACCACAACAAATGCCAATCCTATCCAGTTCTCTATTCATAGCATTCTTTTATGATGGATTTTATTTCACTCGAGAGTCGAATATGGTCAAAACTGTATTGTTTTCTGAAAGGAGAAATGAAATGAAGAAGCACTGAACTGGAGAGCTAGGACAAAATGACTTCGGTGCCAGTGCGCACGTGCTGCGCTTTTATGCGTGGTCTCTATGCAGTAATGCATAAACATTGTAACCGTTTTAAAGCCACTAGCTTACTGGATATAGTAAAATCAATTACAATTCATAATGTATTAGCCATTCTTTCCATGTTGTTTATGGCCAGCTATAACGAATATTATATTATTTAACAAAATGTTATGATAGGCTACTTATCTATACATGTGAAAGACAACACGCTGGCAGTGGCCAGATTTTAATTTTAAACTGGTCTATACCAAATACTTCATGAGAATTCCAATATTTCCAGCAGGTCCCAAAATCAGTCGATAACTGTGCTTGGGAAGTGGGTGGCCATACACATGGCAAATACTGTGTGGCTATTATTTCTGATTATGCACTTTTCTGATGTGAAACAGACACATTGGGCAAAAGTAAAGAGCGTTTCACTACAGGCACAAAATATTGCACAGCCCAGGTTGTGTTTATTCCTGCTGCAGGAGTGTCTGCTGTTAAACTTGCCTCTTTCTTATTTTGATACATTTTAAAGTCCCACTAATTGCATTTAATTTAAGCATACAAACTTGAACATTCCTGAGGTAATTCTCACAAATCAGTTTGAATATGGTTCCATATCAATTTATATAAAAATAATGCATCCATTTTTCAGATTCCTCATTATAAACCAAGTTGTAGGCACACATTCAGAGGATTGAGAGATAAAATGAAAACAAACCAGATAAGATATTTTAACAAGAACTTTATGCACACCAAACCCAAAAGTGTAGCACACTAACACAAACGTTTCTTTCTGACAGGAAACAGTAAATATATGGAACTGCTTCATCCCTAATCCAGCCAGTTAATGCTAAGGGCTGTCCAGAAACAACAAGAAAAGGAAAAGAAAAAAATATATATATACAAACTCAACAAGAACAACAGATAATATATCACAACTTCATTTACCTTAATGTAACATATAAACTGGATAGCACCAAGGTCTAGTAAACAAGGAGAGTAAACAATCCAAAATGGCTACCTATTCCCAGTATAGCAGTGCACCGTCTTTGGCCAGAGCCATGGGTCCTTCGTCCCTATAGTGCACTACTGTTGGCCAGAGATTCCCAATTCCCTGTATAGTGCATTACTTTTGTCAGAGTTGTTTCGGACACAGACAGTCTATTGTCAACAGACACAGCCTCCAAGCAGAAAGACACTCTTCTCCTATTGGACTCCTTCTTCCTAAAGTGACGAGTGCACGCTACAGTGCTAAAAGCAGCAAGACCCGAGCCAGATCAGTCAGACTGTGACCCACCATGGCTCAGCCAACACTGTGACCCACCATGGCTCAGCCAACACTGTGACCCACCATGGCTCAGCCAACACTGTGACCCACCATGGCTCAGCCAACACTGTGACCCACCATGGCTCAGCCAACACTGTGACCCACCATGGCTCAGCCAACACTGTGACCCACCATGGCTCAGCCAACACTGTGACCCACCATGGCTCAGCCAACACTGTGACCCACTATGAAATGATGTCATGTAATAATTATCAAATAACTTAATGAGTCTCAAAGTCAGGAGGTGGGGCCAATGACCTTGTACCTGGAGGGGGATTGGCTGTGGTATCAGTGTCTAGGACCTCATGCCAAGGCCTAAGTGTGTTCCCTTCCCCTATCAGGTGGAGTGCTTGCGGTGGGACGTAGTAAGTTTCCACATTTGAAGCAGCATGAGTTGGAGTTTCCCTCCTTCCTAGGGATGTGCCAACACTGCAGGCAGCGTACCTTGTACTTCTTATACCTGAGGAGTAAGCAGACATGGAGGAGAATAACAGGGGATATAGGTTACACTGACTGTTGGCCTTACATGTCCTTCAAGTCCTAATTCTGTCCACAGCTCACATACGGGGTTGCGTGATATTGTGGTCATCAAAGCCATCAATGTCATCAACGTCACGGTCACCATATACTATAATTACAGGGTCAGAGTTCATGGCCACGTGACCTGACCAGGAGAAACTCTGGGCCGTATCGATGTGCTTGATAATGCACTGTATTTAATGGGACTCACCTTATTCCACAGGCGTTACACAACGGGGTCCCGTCCTCAGCATCTCTCCACAGGGGTGTCTTCCTGGTGCAGCAGGAGGCACAGATCTTATTCTCTGATGGGGAGAAAGGAGTGACTATCAGCACAAACAAATAGGCCTTGTGCCATAATCCTCCTAAATAGGTTGTAGAATAATGAAATGATATGTTTCAATGACTCAGTATATGGCTTCTCTTTCATTTTATTTCCTTTTAGGTGCACAGCGAGTGCGAGTGCAAAATCACAACCTGATCTTGCTGCCTTTAACACTGTACACTATGTTACTCATTAAAGTATGACTGTAAGTCGCTTTGGATAAAAGCGTCTGCTAAATGGCATATTATTATTATAATAAAGTCTTAGGATGTTTACACAGCAGTTTCCCAAAATACCTCCTCTAAAACTCCCCCTCATCAAATGTATTCCACC
>NW_028166602.1:0-40000 GCF_964263955.1 Coregonus lavaretus
CAACCAGTCAGTTAGTCAGTTATTCAGTCAGTCTGTCAGTCAGTCAGTTAGTCAGTCAACCAGTCAGTCAGTCAATTAGTCATTCAGTTAGTCAGTCAACCAGTCAGTCAGTCAATTAGTCATTCAGTTAGTCAGTCAACCAGTCAGTCAGTCAATTAGTCATTCAGTTAGTCAGTCAACCAGTTAGTCAACCAGTCAGTCAGTCAGTCTGCATCAGTCCCACATGCTCCTGAAAGCACTTCAGCATGCTGTCTCTCAGTATACCTGAACACACACACAATGCATTGTACATCTGAATGCACGCACACACATTGACCCTCATGTCAACTCACTGTTAGTTCTACTAAATTTCACCTGACAGGCCACATCATAACACTGATGTATGACCCCAGTTTGCCCTCTGAACTTGTGACCTGTGTGTGTGTGTAGCGTTGCTACCAACAGTTTCTGTGTACCCGTTTCTCTTCTGTGTGTAGTGTTGGGGACCGTGAGGCGGCTCTGTCAGCTGCTCTGAGGCTGCTGCAGCAGTTTTACCTGGATCTGCAGAAGTTCCTTAACTGGCTGACGGAGGCAGAGACCACCTGTAACGTCCTGCTGGACGCATCACACAAGGAGAGGCTGCTGGAAGACCCCGAGGCTGTACGACACCTGCTGGGGCAGTTCCAGGTACTCACACTCAGTTCATACTGTACAGTTAGACACCTGCTGGGGCAGTTCCAGGTACTCACACACACTCAGTTCATACTGCAGAGTTAGACACCTGCTGGGGCAGTTCCAGGTACTCACACACACTCAGTTCATACTGCAGAGTCAGACACCTGCTGGGGCAGTTCCGGGTACTCACACTCAGTTCATACTGTAGAGTTAGACACCTGCTGGGGCAGTTCCAGGTACTCACACTCAGTTCATACTGTAGAGTCAATTCAGAGTCCGTTCATAGAGTCATCTCATAGAATCATCTCTTAGAGTCAGTTCAGAATCAGTTCATAGACTTAGTTGAGAGTCAGTTCACAGAGTCAATTCAACAGAGTCAAATTGTTGAGACATCTTACAGTTCAGTTCAGTCAGCTCAGCTTGAGTGGCATTAGTGTGAACTGTCTCAGGGTGGGGGAGGTGTGAGACCCATCACACTGTGTCAGGACAGTATATGCATGCTGTGTCCTAGAAAGCGGCCAGCAGTCTGACCCAGTCTCTTGTCCTCAGTACCTTCCCCTGTCTGCTCTGTCTGCCCCTCAATACCCGGCTGGTATGACGGGAATGTAGGGGGATGAGACACGGTCCAGACTCCAAGGAGCGGACAAAGACAGGATCCCCCCCCCCCCCCCACTCACACTGTATTGTGGGTTGTGAAGAGAAAGGTCTGTTCTGAGTTTGGGAGAGGGAACATTTCTGACCCTCTGTGCAGCAGTTGTCGCCCACTTTCTCCGCTCTCTCCCCCAGTGAACAACAGTCGCTGTGTGTCGGACATCAACCAGCCTTCTGAACCTCATTCTATTGGGTCTCTCCCTCTTCCACACACATATACACGAGCAGACACTCACACACTCACAGAGGCATAGGGCACTTTGTAGCTCACAGACAAATACAGAAAGCATATACGCTGGAATGGGTTTGGCGACAGAAGACATGTTTTCTTAGTTGTGTGAAGCGTTGCCTTGAGTGGATAATATGCTGCGCAGGAAAACCTACCATGTACAGGTTAGAGATCACAACTTACTGGTCACTGGGAAGGATTTTCTGTCCACTACTGAATGTGTCTATGTATTATTCTGTCTTGTACTGTTAGTCTGTCTCACAGTTGGAGAAAGACAGTTACTTCAGACGTAGTGCTCACTTGAATGAACCATGGTCAGAAATGTTCCATTCAATACAGTAGGCTTTGTTGTTGCTGTATACTGAGTGGACAAAACATTAAGAACACCTGCTCTTTCCATGACACAGACTGACCAGGTAAATCCAGTTGAAATCTATGATCCCTTATTGATGTCAGTCAGTGTAGATGAAGGGGAGGAGACAGGTTAAAGAAGGATTTTTAAGCCTTGAGACAATTGAGACATGGATTATGTATGTATGCCATTCAGAGGGTAAATGGGCAAGAAAAAATATTTAAGTGCCTTTGAACGGGGTATGGTAGTAGGTGCCAGGTGCACCGTTTTGAGTCAAGAACTGCAACTGCAACGCTGCTCGGTTTTTCACGCTCAACAGTTTCCCATGTGTATCAAGAATGGTCCACCAACCAAAGGACATCCAGCCAACTTGACACAACTGTGGGAAGCATAGGAGTCAACCTGGGCCAGCATCTCTGTGGAAGACTTTTGACACCTTGTAGAGTCCATGTCCCGACGAATTGAGGCTGTTCTTAATGTTTTGTACACTCAGTGTATATTTACAGTCAATTACATTTAAATTCAAATAACTTTATGTTTTCCTTTTGAGGAAACGTGTTGTGTTGTTTTGGTACGTGCATTAAGTCAACGAGGCACATGGGGGTGCTAAGGAGATTCGATGAATGGTTGTTATGTAGTGTTCTATTCTGTGATGTCATTCTGCCGTCTCTTCGATCAAACCTCATTACTCTTAGACCTGTAGCATCTGAGGATGACAGTCAGGAAAAAGGAATGGACTAATTATGATCATTATAGAACATTAGATTGAGAGTACACTCTTACAAAAAAGGTTCCAAAAGGGTTCTTCAGGTGTCCCCATAGGAGAACCCTTTTTGTTTACAGGTAGAACCATTTTGGGTTCCATGTAGAACCCTTTTTGGTTCCATGTAGAACCCTCTGTGGAAAGGGTACAGCCGAATAACCTTTTAGGTTCTAGATAGCACATTATTATTATTATTTATTTATTTTTACCCCTTTTTCTCCCCAATTTCGTTATTTCCGATTGGTAGTTACAGTCTTGTCCCATCGCTGCAACTCCCGTACGGACTCGGGAGATGCGAAGGTCGAGAGCCAAGCGTCCTCCGAAACACGACCCTGCCAAGCCGCACTCCTGCTTCTTGACACACTGCTTGCTTAACCCGGAAGCCAGCCGCACCAATGTGTCGGAGGAAACATCGCACAACTGGCGACCGTGTCAGCGTGCATGCGCCCGGCCCGCCACAGGAGTCGCTAGAGTGCGATGGGACAAGGACATCCCGGCCGGCCAAACCCTCCCCTAACCCGGACGCTGGGCCAATTGTGCGTCACCTCATGGGTGTCCCGGTCGCAGCCGGCTGCGACACAGCCCGGGATCGAACCCGTATCTGTAGTGACGCCTCAAGCACTGCAGTGCCTTAGACCGCTGCGCCACTCAGGATTCCCCAGCACCATTTTTTCTAAGAGTGTATGGTGAGGTGGGAAGCTTTGGTTGGACATTCACCATCATAATATGTATGTACCCAGCTAGGGGAGAATGTACTCAGGTAATACCTGTAAAACCCGTCTCTTTTACCTGCAGCACATTGATGATACTAATGAGAAAGAGGAATGGATTCATTAGGATCATTCTAGAACATTAGGCTGAGAATATGGCTGCTCTGTTTGTCTTCTATAGGAGGACATATCCATCATTATTATAATATGTAGTCATCTAATGGTTCCTTCTATAGGAGGACATGTCCATCATTATTATAATATGTAGATATGAATCTAATGGTTCCTTCTATAGGAGGACATATCCATCATTATTATAATATGTAGATATGAATCTAATGGTTCCTAAGCTTTAATATGACTAATAATACATGAACTATTGGTCAAAATGCATTGAATTCATTCAGAGAGAGGCATGTACCACAGAACATTCAAATTATTTAGATATCAACTAAAGGTTGGACATGTGTGTGTGTGTCTGTGTGTGTGTCTGTGTGTGTGTGTGTGTGTGTGTGTGTGTGTGTGTGTGTGTGTGCATGCTGGGTGTGTGCGCATGTGTGAGTGAGTGTAGGACCTTCAGGGGGAGATAGATGGCCACACAGAGCTGTACCACTCTCTGGATGAGAATGGTCAGCGTATCCTGACCTCTCTGACCGGCTCAGACGATGCCACCCCCTTACAGAGACGACTGGACAACATGGGCCAGCGCTGGGACGAGCTCCGCAGCAAAACCATGAGTATGAGGTAGACACCAGGCCAGCCCCTTTCTCATGCATGGGGACAAAGGGGTGCAGGTTTTTGCTCCATCCCCATTGTTACACACCTGATTCAGATAATCAAGGTCCTGATTGAGCATCTAATTACTACATCATGTGTGTTAGACTGAGTAGGGTTGGAGCAAACGCCTACAGGGGCTCTCTTCACCAGGAGGAAGGGTTGGTCATCCCTGGTCAACAGTCCAGTTTAGATCATAATATCTATGATCCAGTCCAGTTTAGATAATAATATCTATGATCCAGTCCAGTTTTGATAGTAAAATCTATGATCCAGTCCAGTTTAGATAGTAATATCTATGATCCAGTCCAGTTTAGATAGTAATATCTATGATCCAGTCCAGTTTAGATAGTAATATCTATGATCCAGTCCAGTTTAGATAGTAATATCTATGATCCAGTCTTATATCTATGCTTCATTTCTATGTGTATGTTGTAGATCCCACCTGGAAGGGGAGATGGCTCCATGGAAGCGGATACACATGACCCTCCAGGAGCTGATAGCCTGGCTGCACATGAAGACTGACCTGCTGGAGCAGGAACCCCCTGTAGGGGGCGACATCCCCGCTGTGCAACAACAGCTGGACACACACAGGGTGAGAGAGGAAGACTGGCTGGCTGGGTGGTTAGCTGGTTGGTTGGGTGGTTAGCTGGTTGGTTGGGTGTGTGATCCACTAGTTGGTTGGTTGATAGACTAATTGATGCGTCAGAAATCATTATATCTGATTTATAACGGCATAAGTTGTTCAGTGAGCAGATGAGCCATACTGCAAGTTCACTGCATTATGCAGATGTTAGGACTACACAATATTGGAATGTTTTTGTAATGTATCATCATACTCCTAATGAGGACATCATGCAACATCATTAAGAACTGATGACAGTACCCTGCAACATCATTAATAACTGATGACAGTACCCTGCAACATCATTAATAACTGATGACAGTACCCTGCAACATCATTAAGAACTGATGACAGTACCCTGCAACATCATTAAGAACTGATGACAGTACCCTGCAACATCATTAAGAACTGATGACAGTACCCTGCAACATCATTAAGAACTGATGACAGTACCCTGCAACATCATTAAGAACTGATGACAGTACCCTGCAACATCATTAAGAACTGATGAGAGTACTCTGTAACATCATTAAGAACTGATGACAGTACTTGCAATATCATTAAGAACTGATGACAGTACTCTGCAACATCATTAAGAACTGATGACAGTACTCTGCAACATCATTAAGAACTGATGACAGTACCCTGCAACATCATTAAGAACTGATGACAGTACCCTGCAACATCATTAAGAACTGATGAGAGTACTCTGTAACATCATTAAGAACTGATGACAGTACTTGCAATATCATTAAGAACTGATGACAGTACTCTGCAACATCATTAAGAACTGATGACAGTACTTGCAATATCATTAAGAACTGATGGCAGTACTCTGCAATATCATTAAGAACTGATGACAGTACTCTGCAACATCATTAAGAACTGATGACAGTACTCTGCAATATCATTAAGAACTGATGACAGTACCCTGCAACATCATTAAGAACTGATGAGAGTACTCTGTAACATCATTAAGAACTGATGACAGTACTTGCAATATCATTAAGAACTGATGACAGTATTCTGCAACATCATTAAGAACTGATGACAGTACTTGCAATATCATTAAGAACCGATGGCAGTACTCTGCAATATCATTAAGAACTGATGACAGTACTCTGCAACATCATTAAGAACTGATGACAGTACTCTGCAATATCATTAAGAACTGATGACAGTACCATGCAACTTCATTAAGAACTGATGGCAGTACTCTGCAACATCATTAAGAACTGATGACAGTATTCTGCAATATCTTTAAGAACTGATGACAGTACCATGCAACTTCATTAAGAACTGATGGCAGTACTCTGCAACATCATTAAGAACTGATGACAGTATTCTGCAACATCATTAAGAACTGATGACAGTACCATTCAACATCATTAAGAACTGATGACAGTACTCTGTAACATCATTAAGAACTGATGACAGTAATTGCAACATCATTAAGAACTGATGACAGTATTCTGCAACATCATTAAGAACTGATGACAGTATTCTGCAACATCATTAAGAACTGATGACAGTATTCTCAACATCATGAAGAACTGAATGTAAAGAATGAATGAGAAGTTCATCTTGTCTGCAGCCAGGTCTGCTATGTATGTGGTCAGTCCAATTATAGTGGATGTTGTAGTGATATAATCTTGTTGACTGGGATTCCTTTCATGTGTTGTTCTGGTGCTGGTGTTGTCATGGAGCCTGTGCTTCACACAGTGTGTAGGTGTGTGTGTTTTTACACTAACTCTCCTGCACTGACTCTATACAGACACACTGGACTCTACCCACACACTCACACACACATACACACACAAACATAAACTTGTTTTTTGCACTAACTCTCCTGCACTGACTCTATACAGACACACTGGACTCTACCCACACACTCACACACACACACACTACATACGCCCACACACACATAACATGCACCCACATTTGATCTTATCTTTAACTCTGCATTGTTGGAAAAGGACCAGTAAGTCAGCATTTCACTGTTAGTCTACTGTTGTTTACCAAACATGTGACAAATAACATTTGATGTGATTTGTGTGTGTGTTACAGAGCTTCAGGAGAGATCTGAGGGCCAAGGGCCCGGTGGTTAACGGCGCTCTGGACCAGGTCCAGATCTTCCTGTCTGAACTGCCTGCTGAGAGGGATCCACAGCCTGACCAAAGAGGTGAGTAGGACACACTGTTAGCCCGCTGAACTAAAGCCTAGGTATTCATTCATGGACTTAACACGAGTCTAAGACAAGGTTACACACTGGTATACACAAACAGATACACTCCTCATACTCATGGACACCAACACTCATTTTTACCCACTTATAATCCACGTGCGTCCGCTCATGTAACTGACAACATACAGTGCCGTGAAAAAAGGATTTGCACCCTTTCTAATTTTCTCCACTTTTGCATATTTTTGATACTAAATGTTATCAGATCTTCAACCAAAACCTAATATTAGATAAAGGGAACCTGAGTGAACAAATAACACAACAATTACAGTGAGGGAAAAAAGTATTTGATCCCCTGCTGATTTTGTATGTTTGCCCACTGACAAAGACATGATCAGTCTATAATTTTAATGGTAGGTTTATTTGAACAGTGAGAGACAGAATAACAACAAAAGAATCCAGAAAAACGCATGTCAAAAATGTTATAAATTGATTTGCATTTTAATGAGGGAAATAAGTATTTGACCCCCTCTCAATCAGAAACGTTTCTGGCTCCCAGGTGTCTTTTATACAGGTAACGAGCTGAGATTAGGAGCACACTCTTAAAGGGAGTGCTCCTAATCTCAGCGTGTTACCTGTATAAAAGACACCTGTCCACAGAAGCAATCAATCAATCAGATTCCAAACTCTCCACCATGGCCAAGACCAAAGAGCTCTCCAAGGATGTCAGGGACAAGATTGTGGACCTACATAAGGCTGGAATGGGCTACAAGACCATCGCCAAGCAGCTTGGTGAGAAGGTGACAACAGTTGGTGCGATTATTTGCAAATGGAAGAAACACAAAATAACTGTCAATCTCCCTCGGCCTGGGGCTCCATGCAAGATCTCACCTCGTGGAGTTGCAATGGTCATGAGAACGGTGAGGAATCAGCCCAGAACTACACGGGAGGATCTTGTCAATGATCTCAAGGCAGCTGGGACCATAGTCACCGAGAAAACAATTGGTAACACACTAGCGCCCGCAAGGTCCCCCTGCTCAAGAAAGCACATATACAGGGCCGTCTGAAGTTTGCCAATGAACATCTGAATGATTCAGAGGAGAACTGGGTGAAAGTGTTGTGGTCAGATGAAACCAAAATCGAGCTCTTTGGCATCAACTCAACTCGCCGTGTTTGGAGGAGGAGGAATGCTGCCTATGACCCCAAGAACACCATCCCCACCGTCAAACATGGAGGTGGAAACATTATGCTTTGGGGGTGTTTTTCTGCTAAGGGGACAGGACAACTTCACTGCATCAAAGGGACGATGGACGGGGCCATGTACCGTCAAATCTTGGGTGAGAACCTCCTTCCCTCAGCCAGGGCATTGAAAATGGGTCGTGGATGGGTATTCCAGCATGACAATGACCCAAAACACACGGCCAACGCAACAAAGGAGTGGCTCAAGAAGAAGCACATTAAGGTCCTGGAGTGGCCTAGCCAGTCTCCAGACCTTAATCCCATAGAAAATCTGTGGAGGGAGCTGAAGGTTCGAGTTGCCAAATGTCAGCCTCGAAACCTTAATGACTTGGAGAAGATATGCAAAGAGGAGTGCAACAAAATCCCTCCTGAGATGTGTGCAAACCTGGTGACCAACTACAAGAAACGTCTGACCTCTGTGATTGCCAACAAGGGTTTTGCCACCAAGTACTAAGTCATGTTTTGCAGAGGGGTCAAATACTAATTTCCCTCATTAAAATGCAAATCAATGTATAACATTTTTGACATGCGTTTTTCTGGATTTTTTTGTTGTTATTCTGTCTCTCACTGTTCTAATAAACCTACCATTAAAGTGATAGACTGATCATTTCTTTGTCAGTGGGCAAACGTACAAAATCAGCAGGGGATCAAATACTTTTTTCCCTCACTGTACATACTTATTTCATTTATTTCATTTATTTCATAAACAAAGTTATGCAACACCCAATGCCCCTTTATGAAAAAGTAATTGCCCCCTTACATTCAATAACTGGTTGTGCCACCTTTAGCTGCAATGACTCCAACCAAACACTTGCTGTAGTTGTTGATCAGTCTCTCACTTTGCTATTGGGATGCTTTGCTGCCTCAGGACCTGGACAACTTGCCTTAATAGAAGGAACCATGAATTCTGCTCTGTATCAGAGAATTCTACAGGAGAATGTCAGACCATCCGTCTGTGAGCTGAAGCGCAGCTGGGTCATGCAGCAAGACAATGATACAAAACACACAATCAGGTTTACATGAAAATGTATAAAAAACAACAAATTTGAAGTTTTGGGATGACCTAGTCAAAGTCCAGACCTAATCCCAATTGAGGTGTTGTGGCAGGACTTGAAATGAGCCGTTCATGCTTGAAAACCCACTAATGTCGCTGAGTTAAAGCGGTTCTGCATTTAAGAGTGGGCCAAAATTCCTCCACAGCGATGTGAGAGACTGATCAACAACTACAAGAAGCGTTTGGTTGGAGTCATTGCAGCTAAAGGTGGCACAACCAGTTATTGAGTGTAAAGGGGCAATTACTTTTTCACACATGGGAATTGGGTGTTTTTTGTTACTTGTAAACTCAGGTTCCCTTTATCTAATATTAGGTTTTGGTTGAAGATCTGATAACATTCAGTATCGAAAATATGCAAAGGTAGGGAAAATCAGAAAGGGGGCAAATCCTTTTTCCCAGCCCTGTATCTCAGCTGACTGACATGTTTCCCTGAGTGTGCAGAACTGGACTATCCATCATCTGATTATGACTAAGTTCATAACATCAGCTGACTTGACAGCCAGTTCAGGCTCTATAATCGGCTCATGGGGTTCTGTTTATAAAACAGAGAAACACTAAGCCAAGGAGTTTTATCCCACTACTCCCAATGTTTAGATTTTGGAGGTCTAAGATCTGCATTTTCCAATAAAAGGTGTAGAAATGAGAAGGCACCATGCCCCGCAGTTTCACTTGTGTTCCTTACTAAACAGCCAGCTCCTGTTTGTTCCCTAACACGCTGAGTGTGACCTCTTTACCATAGCAACTGCCTGGCAACCCGTAGTGAGGGAAACTATTCAACTCTAGCTGCTCATTCAATTCAATGGGCTCCAATGTGTTTTCCTCAGGTGTGGGATTATTTTTTTAATAACCATGAACCCTATGATCTAAGTCATGTTTTTAGCCTTTATGTGATGAAGTTGGAAAGGATTTAGGGCTGATCAAGACAATAAAGTAACAAATAACTTTCAAAGAGTAAAAACCCAGAGTTTGAATTTCAATCTTCTAAGTATTTTATGAGCTTAGTATAAATTAGGATTGTTGTGTCAGGTCCTTATACGATCTGATAACTCCTTCAATTCAATGAAGCTTGATCATTCCCTGAGGGGACACAAAAATTATCAAACAATGCTCTGTTTCTTTCTGTCCTGTCAGACATCAGTCCAGAGGAGCGCGCCCAGAACGTGGGGCGTGTCCTGCGAAAGGAGGCGGAGGATGTGGCGTCAGGGTGGGAGGGGCTTAACGAGGAGGCTGCTGATTGGCAGAAGAGGCTGGAGCTGGCTCTGGATAGGCTGTTGGAGCTTCACAAGGCCCAGGACCAGCTAGAGCTGAGGCTGAGCCAGGCTGAGATGGTGAAGGAGGCCTGGGAACCTGTTGGAGACCTGCTCATAGACTCACTACCTGAACACATCCACAGGGTCAAGGTGAGAGAGAGAGAGAGAGAGAGACACACATACTGTAGATAATATATACACACACACACACGCACCCAACCTTAACAGATAGAGAGAGTCAAGGTGAGATAGGATAGACATTTTTGTATTCTTTATTCTTCATTTGGATCCCCATTAGCTGATGCCTTAAAGGAATACTTTGGGATTTTGGCAATGAGGCCCTTTATCTACTTCCCCAGGAAGTTAGAGGTAGTTTCGCGAACCAATGCTTACTAGCATTAGCACAATGACTGGAAGTCTATGGGTATCTGCTAGCATGCAAGCAGATACCCATAGACTTCCAGTCATTGCGCTAACGCCAGTTAGCAATTGCGCTAGTGCTACTTAGCAACTTCCTTCAAACCGCACGCAGAGACGCATCTGACTCTGGCAAAGTAGATAAAGGGCCTCATTGCCAAAATCCCAAAGTATCCCTTTAATGACGGCTAGTCTTCCTGAGGTCAGATGTACACATCTCTCTCTAGCTGATGCCTTAGTGACCTCTAGTCTTCCTGAGGTCAGATGTACACATCTCTCTCTAGCTGATGCCTTAGTGACCTCTAGTCTTCCTGAGGTCAGATGTACACATCTCTCTCTAGCTGATGCCTTAGTGACCTCTAGTCTTCCTGAGGTCAGATGTACACATCTCTCTCTAGCTGATGCCTTAGTGACCTCTAGTCTTCCTGAGGTCAGATGTACACATCTCTCTCTAGCTGATGCCTTAGTGACCTCTAGTCTTCCTGAGGTCAGATGTACACATCTCTCTCTAGCTGATGCCTTAGTGACCTCTAGTCTTCCTGAGGTCAGATGTACACATCTCTCTCTAGCTGATGCCTTAGTGACCGCTAGTCTTCCTGAGGTCAGATGTACACATCTCTCTCTAGCTGATGCCTTAGTGACCTCTAGTCTTCCTGAGGTCAGATGTACACATCTCTCTCTAGCTGATGCCTTAGTGACCTCTAGTCTTCCTGAGGTCAGATGTACACATCTCTCTCTAGCTGATGAAAGTGTATAAGGGGTACAGTGTGTGTTCTCTAGGTAGTGAATGAAGGTACAGTAATTGGTTCGTGGCTCCATCTTCAATGTGTGTGTGAGCGTGTTTGCCTGTGTGTGTATGTGTGTGTTCTTCACTGCAGGCGTTCCAGGCGGAGATAGCTCCTATCAAAAACGATGTGAGCCACGTCAACAACCTGGCCTCTACCTTCGGCCCTCCGGACCTCGTCCTCTCACAACCCAACCTGGACAGACTGGAGGACCTCAACACACGCTGGAGGATGCTACAGGTACACACACACACACACACACACACACACACACACACACACACACACACACACACACACACACACACACACACACACACACACACACAACAGACACACAATTCTTTATGAAGACACTGATTGAGCACCCCTGACTGAGTTCCCAAGCTTCATGCTTGATATTGAATAAATGTACTTTGTGACCTCATTAAAAATGTTACCTCCAGGAGCATCTGTCCCATCGTCAGGTTGTCCTGAGTCTAATACAGAGCCAGAGGTCAGGTTGTCCTGAGTCTAATACAGAGCCAGTGGTCAGGTTGTCCTGAGTCTAATACAGAGCCAGTGGTCAGGTTGTCCTGAGTCTAATACAGAGCCAGTGGTCAGGTTGTCCTGAGTCTAATACAGAGCCAGTGAGGTCAGGTTGTCCTGAGTCTAATACAGAGCCAGTGGTCAGGTTGTCCTGAGTCTAATACAGAGCCAGTGGTCAGGTTGTCCTGAGTCTAATACAGAGCCAGTGAGGTCAGGTTGTCCTGAGTCTAATACAGAGCCAGTGAGATCAGGTTGTCCTGAGTCTAATACAGAGCCAGTGGTCAGGTTGTCCTGAGTCTAATACAGAGCCAGTGGTCAGGTTGTCCTGAGTCTAATACAGAGCCAGAGGTCAGGTTGTCCTGAGTCTAATACAGAGCCAGTGAGGTCAGGTTGTCCTGAGTCTAATACAGAGCCAGTGGTCAGGTTGTCCTGAGTCTAATACAGAGCCAGTGAGGTCAGGTTGTCCTGAGTCTAATACAGAGCCAGTGAGGTCAGGTTGTCCTGAGTCTAATACAGAGCCAGTGAGGTCAGGTTGTCCTGAGTCTAATACAGAGCCAGTGGTCAGGTTGTCCTGAGTCTAATACAGAGCCAGTGGTCAGGTTGTCCTGAGTCTAATACAGAGCCAGTGAGGTCAGGTTGTCCTGAGTCTAATACAGAGCCAGTGAGGTCAGGTTGTCCTGAGTCTAATACAGAGCCAGTGAGGTCAGGTTGTCCTGAGTCTAATACAGAGCCAGAGGTCAGGTTGTCCTGAGTCTAATACAGAGCCAGAGGTCAGGTTGTCCTGAGTCTAATACAGAGCCAGTGAGGTCAGGTGGTCCTGAGTCTAATACAGAGCCAGAGGTCAGGTTGTCCTGAGTCTAATACAGAGCCAGAGGTCAGGTTGTCCTGAGTCTAATACAGAGCCAGAGGTCAGGTTGTCCTGAGTCTAATACAGAGCCAGAGGTCAGGTTGTCCTGAGTCTAATACAGAGCCAGTGGTCAGGTTGTCCTGAGTCTAATACAGAGCCAGAGGTCAGGTTGTCCTGAGTCTAATACAGAGCCAGTGAGGTCAGGTTGTCCTGAGTCTAAAACAGAGCCAGTGAGGTCAGGTTGTCCTGAGTCTAATACAGAGCCAGTGAGGTCAGGTTGTCCTGAGTCTAATACAGAGCCAGTGAGGTCAGGTTGTCCTGAGTCTAATACAGAGCCAGTGAGGTCAGGTTGTCCTGAGTCTAATACAGAGCCAGTGGTCAGGTTGTCCTGAGTCTAATACAGAGCCAGAGGTCAGGTTGTCCTGAGTCTAATACAGAGCCAGTGGTCAGGTTGTCCTGAGTCTAATACAGAGCCAGAGGTCAGGTTGTCCTGAGTCTAATACAGAGCCAGAGGTCAGGTTGTCCTGAGTCTAATACAGAGCCAGTGAGGTCAGGTGGTCCTGAGTCTAATACAGAGCCAGAGGTCAGGTTGTCCTGAGTCTAATACAGAGCCAGAGGTCAGGTTGTCCTGAGTCTAATACAGAGCCAGAGGTCAGGTTGTCCTGAGTCTAATACAGAGCCAGAGGTCAGGTTGTCCTGAGTCTAATACAGAGCCAGTGGTCAGGTTGTCCTGAGTCTAATACAGAGCCAGAGGTCAGGTTGTCCTGAGTCTAATACAGAGCCAGTGAGGTCAGGTTGTCCTGAGTCTAATACAGAGCCAGTGAGGTCAGGTTGTCCTGAGTCTAATACAGAGCCAGTGAGGTCAGGTTGTCCTGAGTCTAATACAGAGCCAGAGGTCAGGTTGTCCTGAGTCTAATACAGAGCCAGTGGTCAGGTTGTCCTGAGTCTAATACAGAGCCAGAGGTCAGGTTGTCCTGAGTCTAATACAGAGCCAGTGGTCAGGTTGTCCTGAGTCTAATACAGAGCCAGAGGTCAGGTTGTCCTGAGTCTAATACAGAGCCAGTGAGGTCAGGTTGTCCTGAGTCTAATACAGAGCCAGTGAGGTCAGGTTGTCCTGAGTCTAATACAGAGCCAGTGGTCAGGTTGTCTTGAGTCTAATACAGAGCCAGAGGTCAGGTTGTCCTGAGTCTAATACAGAGCCAGAGGTCAGGTGGTCCTGAGTCTAATACAGAGCCAGTGAGGTCAGGTTGTCCTGAGTCTAATACAGAGCCAGTGAGGTCAGGTTGTCCTGAGTCTAATACAGAGCCAGTGAGGTCAGGTTGTCCTGAGTCTAATACAGAGCCAGTGGTCAGGTTGTCCTGAGTCTAATACAGAGCCAGTGAGGTCAGGTGGTCCTGAGTCTAATACAGAGCCAGTGGTCAGGTTGTCCTGAGTCTAATACAGAGCCAGTGAGGTCAGGTTGTCCTGAGTCTAATACAGAGCCAGTGAGGTCAGGTTGTCCTGAGTCTAATACAGAGCCAGAGGTCAGGTTGTCCTGAGTCTAATACAGAGCCAGAGGTCAGGTTGTCCTGAGTCTAATACAGAGCCAGTGGTCAGGTTGTCCTGAGTCTAATACAGAGCCAGTGGTCAGGTTGTCCTGAGTCTAATACAGAGCCAGAGGTCAGGTTGTCCTGAGTCTAATACAGAGCCAGTGAGGTCAGGTTGTCCTGAGTCTAATACAGAGCCAGTGAGGTCAGGTTGTCCTGAGTCTAATACAGAGCCAGAGGTCAGGTTGTCCTGAGTCTAATACAGAGCCAGTGAGGTCAGGTTGTCCTGAGTCTAATACAGAGCCAGTGAGGTCAGGTTGTCCTGAGTCTAATACAGAGCCAGTGAGGTCAGGTTGTCCTGAGTCTAATACAGAGCCAGTGAGGTCAGGTTGTCCTGAGTCTAATACAGAGCCAGTGGTCAGGTTGTCCTGAGTCTAATACAGAGCCAGTGAGGTCAGGTTGTCCTGAGTCTAATACAGAGCCAGTGAGGTCAGGTTGTCCTGAGTCTAATACAGAGCCAGTGGTCAGGTTGTCCTGAGTCTAATACAGAGCCAGTGAGGTCAGGTTGTCCTGAGTCTAATACAGAGCCAGTGAGGTCAGGTTGTCCTGAGTCTAATACAGAGCCAGTGAGGTCAGGTTGTCCTGAGTCTAATACAGAGCCAGAGGTCAGGTTGTCCTGAGTCTAATACAGAGCCAGTGAGGTCAGGTTGTCCTGAGTCTAATACAGAGCCAGTGAGGTCAGGTTGTCCTGAGTCTAATACAGAGCCAGTGAGGTCAGGTTGTCCTGAGTCTAATACAGAGCCAGTGAGGTCAGGTTGTCCTGAGTCTAATACAGAGCCAGTGGTCAGGTTGTCCTGAGTCTAATACAGAGCCAGTGAGGTCAGGTTGTCCTGAGTCTAATACAGAGCCAGTGAGGTCAGGTTGTCCTGAGTCTAATACAGAGCCAGTGGTCAGGTTGTCCTGAGTCTAATACAGAGCCAGTGAGGTCAGGTTGTCCTGAGTCTAATACAGAGCCAGTGAGGTCAGTTTGTCCTGAGTCTAATACAGAGCCAGTGAGGTCAGGTTGTCCTGAGTCTAATACAGAGCCAGTGAGGTCAGGTTGTCCTGTGTGCTGTTATTGTTACCACACCCAATAAGGATCCTGACTGATGCCCTTCCTCCCTCCATGAGACCCCTCTCTCCCTGCCTCCCTCCCTGAGACCCCTCTCTCCCTGCCTCCCTCCCTGAGACCCCTCTCTCCCTGCCTCCCTCCCTGAGACCCCTCTCTCCCTGCCTCCCTCCCTGAGACCCCTCTCTCCCTGCCTCCCTCCCTGAGACCCCTCTCTCCCTGCCTCCCTCCCTGAGACCCCTCTCTCCATGCCTCCCTCCCTGAGACCCCTCTCTCCCTGCCTCCCTCCCTGAGACCCCTCTCTCCCTGCCTCCCTCCCTGAGACCCCTCTCTCCCTGCCTCCCTCCCTGAGACCCCTCTCTCCCTGCCTCCCTCCCTGAGACCCCTCTCTCCCTGCCTCCCTCCCTGAGACCCCTCCCTCCCTCCCTGAGACCCCTCTCTCCCTCCCTGAGACCCCTCTCTCCCTGCCTCCCTTCCTGAGACCCCTCTCTCCCTCCCTGAGACCTCTCCCTGCCTCCCTCCCTGAGACCCCTCTCTCCCTGCCTCCCTTCCTGAGACCCCTCTCTCCCTCCCTGAGACCTCTCCCTGCCTCCCTTCCTGAGACCCCTCTCTCCTTTCCTGTCTCTCCCTCTCTCTCTCCCTCCCTCCCTCTCTCCTTCTCTCCCTCTTTCTCTCTCTCCCTGAGACCCCTCTGTGAAGTTGATGACATACAGACAGCTGAGATGAAAGTAGAAGAGGGGGAGATGGAGAGAACAGAGGAGAGATAAAGAGGAGTGTGAAGGAGATGGACACCTGGAGACAGGACCATATGGCAACTCCTACACAGCGTCTCACACACACACACTTGGCACGCACGCACTCGCGCACGTACGAACACACACACACACACACACACACACACACACACACACGCGCCAGCTGTTCCTGCTGACACCCATCATGTCTACTGAAGGATGTTGAGGTGACTGGGACCTCACTGACACCATAGCAACAACGCCGTTAGTTTGTCCCACTTTGTTGCTGAGGACAACAGGCCTGTTTACCTAACTGCCCCCTCTTTACGTCCTGAAAGGGTCACACACACAAACACAGATCAAGTGTCTGAAAGAAGGGGGTTGATTGGGCTGGGCGCTGCGGTACAGATACCATTCATAATTACTGCTGCAAAACGATCTCAAACTATTTTGACCCCCCATCATCACCAGGTTTCCATGGGAACGTGTAAAAACTCAGGGGGTGGAATGGCGGTGGATGAGTTGGGGGATGTATCTCAGGTAATGGTTCGTTTACAGTAGGACTCGTCATCAGATATCACTCCTCCATTAGACTCCATTAGACCACTGCTATGCCTGTACTTCTATTGGTCCAAACATCTCACAGGTTACCACAGTCCATCTCACACCATCACACACACACACACACACATGCACATCACTTGCCTCATACCATAATGCGCTTTACCACCACACATATGCGTGAATGTGTACCCAGTACAACACTGTTATAAACACACACACACCAATATTGCCTATGGGATCAAACATGTCATATTTCTTTGGGATAGGATCAATTTGGTGAGCCTCCCCATCTCATCCATAGACACGGTCAGGGTGGTCTGTGCAGAGAGCAGAGTACATTATAGCCAGCCTTAGCTGAACCATAGCTGAAGCCCAGTAGAGTGCTCTGCTCTTAGATAACAGACATGCTTAGTCACAGTCAGTCACCGCCACTGCTTGGCTTCTCCATGACCACAATATGACATTATACCATGCAGCTTTGATCTCTGTCCTCTCTCTGAACAGCTTTGATCATGTACTGTACTCTACTGTGTCTCAGTCCTCTCTCTCTCTGGACAGCTTTGATCATGCACTGTACACTCTTTGAAAAAAGGGTTCCAAAGGGGTTCTTCGGCTGTCCCCATAGGATAACCCTTTTTGGTTCCAGGTAGAACACTTTTGGGTTCCATGTATAAAGGGTTCTACCTGCAACCAAAAAAGGCTATTTAAAGGGCTCTCCTATGGGGACAGCCGAAGAACCCTTTTAGGTTCTAGATAGCAGTGTAGTGTACTGTGTCTCTGTCTGTCCTCTCTCTGCCTCTCCCTCTCTCATATCTCTCTCCTCTACCCAGCTCTGTTTTTCCTCCTGTCTCTACCTCTCCCTCTCTCATATCTCTCTCCTCTACCCAGCTCTGTTTTTCCTCCTGTCTCTACCTCTCCCTCTCTCATATCTCTCTCCTCTACCCAGCTCTGTTTTTCCTCCTGTCTCTGCCTCTCCCTCTCCCATATCTCTCTCCTCTACCCAGCTCTGTTTTTCCTCCTGTCTCTACCTCTCCCTCTCATATCTCTCTCCTCTACCCAGCTCTGTTTTTCCTCCTGTCTCTGCCTCTCCCTCTCCCATATCTCTCTCCTCTACCCAGCTCTGTTTTTCCTCCTGTCTCTGCCTCTCCCTCTCTCATATCTCTCTCCTCTACCCAGCTCTGTTTTTTCTCCTGTCTGATTATACCTGTTCTTGTTCCCTGTTCCCTGTGCGATAATGATACACTCTTTTACTCCCCAATCTCTTCCTCCTCTCCCATCTCTCTCCTTTTTTTCTCTCCTCTCTCTGGCCCCTCCTCTCTCTCTCTCTGGCCCCTCCTCTCTCTCTCTGGCTCCTCCTCTCTCTATCTGGCTCCTCCTCTCTCTCTCTGGCTCCTCCTCTCTCTCTCTCTCTGGCTCCTCCTCTCTCTCTCTGGCTTCTCCTCTCTCTCTCTGGCTCCTCCTCTCTCTCTCTCTGGCTCCTCCTCTCTTCTCAGATCTCCATCAAAGACCATCTGAAGCAGCTGACAGATGCTCAGAGGGACTTTGGCTCTCTGCAGGGTGAGTTTTTGTCTGTCTCAACTCACACACGCACGCACGCACACACACACACACACACACACACACACACACACACACACACAAACTCTCCTGCAACATTAAGACCAGGTCAAAAAGACACACCACAGCTAGATAACGTTGTAGTCCAGTCTGCCAGTAACACATTAGTCCCCAGGGCTGGGATATGGAGTCAGAAGATTACTGTCTTCATTCTGTAAATACATACATGATTCCTTAGTAAATATTGACAGAATATATACAGTAAAGTCAACAGAACCATGCCATATGTCTGGCTGTACATATGTTGAAACAGAAATCCTCTGGGAATGCTTTATCCATGTCATCCCTGACTCTTCTAATCATGTCACTGTCTACAGGTTCTGTTCAAGGTCCATTTGAGCAGGCAGTCTCACCCAATAACGTGCCCTACTACATCAAGTGAGTACTTTGTGTCTAGCTGTAGGTTTACTGCTGTTTGTCTGCTGAGAGTAAAACAGCCTAGTAACAATAGTAGTGTCTGCAACTTAAATTCACCAATAACTTCACCAATAACTTCCCCAATAACTTCACCAATAACCTCCCCAATAACTTCACCAATAACCTCCCCAATAACTTCACCAATAACTTCCCCAATAACTTCACCAATAACTTCACCAATAACTTCACCAATAACTTCACCAATAACTTCACCAATAACTTCACCAATAACTTCCCCAATAACTTCACCAATAACTTCCCCAATAACTTCACCAATAACTTCCCCAATAACTTCACCAATAACTTCCCCAATAACTTCACCAATAACTTCACCAATAACTTCACCAATAACTTCCCCAATAACTTCACCAATAACTTCCCCAATAACTTCACCAATAACTTCCCCAATAACTTTACCAAGTTATTTGCATGCGGTCCTGTTCTTTTAAGATCATCCCCAGAAAAATACAGATTTCTATGATAGTGTCCCCTATCAGAACGCTGTGAACTTATTGGTCAACAGTTTTTCTAGGAAGCTAGACCAATGAGGTCATCATGGTTGGTGTTGGTGTTCTTGAATCAATAACTCAAGGGTTAACTTAGTTAACTCTGTCATTCTCCATTCCACCTAGTCACTATCTAGCAGACTGTTAGTGGTGTGGGCCATCTAAGAGAAGAAGTACTATTGGTCGATCAGCATGGTGTATCTGTCTGGTAGTTCCTGTATGGTACTATTACTAGTCCTAATCAAAAGAGAAGCATGGCTCTCTCCCAGAAGCTTGGCTGGAGCGTAAAACCTGTGTATTTAGACAAACATAGAGGTGGAATGGGTTCACACTCAAAAATAGAGAGAGAGAGAGAGCGAGAGAGGGAGAGAGAGAAGTGACAGCTGTACTCAAAAATATGTTCTATGTTTTGAATGTATTTAACTGCATCAGGGATAGCATACCCAGACGTTTGGGCTTTACAGCCTTCTTTATCATTAGATTTTTAATCAGTAGTTCCGTCTTTATCTCTGCTACATACGGTTCTCTGTATCTCTACTGCTACAGATGAGGTGATTTGGGATAACTCTGGGTTTAGTGGAGACATTTTAACAACAAAGAAGCATTTTGGAAGTCTTCTTCCATTGTCCTCGTAGAGTGTCTGACTATGTTTCTATCTGAGGCTTGCTTTTGTCTTGGTTGGAAAGCGAGGCAGAGATAGTTATTTCTCATTTGTACTTATGCAGTATAAACAGATTTGGCCCAGTATGTAACAGGTTGTACAGCGTCGTGGCAGTGATAAGGCATTGAGTTCCTGATTATGTTCTCTGTGTGTGTGTGTCTCGCTCGTCCAAGTGTGACCTAAACAGATAAAGTGTAATCTGATCTATTAACACTGTGTGCTTAACAACAACAAAGCATGTTAGTGCAGTGGTGCAGTGGTTTTTATTAAGTGTGTGTGTATGAGAGAGAGAGAGAGAGAGAGATAGAGAGAGAGAGAGAGAGAGAGAGAGAGAGAGAGAGAGAGATATGAGATAGAGAGACGAGAGAGAGAGAGACGAGAGAGAGAGACGAGAGAGAGAGAGAGACGAGAGAGAGAGAGAAAGAGAGAGATGAGGGAGAGAGAAAGAGAGAGATGAGGGAGAGAGATAGAGAGAGAGATATGAGAGAGAGATAGAGATATAGAGAGAGAGAGAGAGATATATGAGAGAGAGAGACGAGAGAGAGAGAGAGAGAGAGATATGAGAGAGAGAGAGAGAGAGAGAGAGAGAGAGAGAGAGAGAGAGAGAGATATGAGAGAGAGAGAGAGAGAGAGAGAGAGAGAGAGAGAGAGAGAGAGATGAGGGAGAGAGATATGAGAGAGAGAGACGAGAGAGAGAGATATGAGAGAGAGATGAGAGAGAGAGATATGAGAGAGAGAGAGAGAGAGAGAGTTATGAGAGATATGAGAGAGAGGGATATGAGAGAGAGAAAGAGATAGAAGCTGAGAAAGAGGGCGAGAGAAGAGTGACAGCTGTTCCTCTCTGTACACAGAGAGAAAACACCAGAAGACGTGGCCCAGACCCTCTATGAGTGAGTGACAGCACAGCGCAGGATATTGTGACACACACACGCATGTGTGCATACATACACACATGAACGCACACACACACACAAACCACACATGCAGGTGCGCACGCACGCAGGTGCGCACACACACACACACACACACACACACACACACACACACACACACACACACACAGTACCTTCAGAAAGTATTCATATCCCTTGATTTATTCCACATTTTGTTGTGTTATAGTCTGAATTCAAAAAAAATAATTGCTCACCCATCTACACACAATACCCCGTAATGACAAAGTGAAAACATGTTTTTAGAAATTTGAGCAAATTGATTGAAAATGAAATACAGAAATATCTCATTTACATATGTTTTCACACCCCTGAGACAATACATGTTAGAATCACCGTTGGCAGCGACTACAGCTGTGAGTCTTTGTGGGTAAATCTCTGGATTGTACAACATTTGCAAGTTATTCTTTTTTAATTCTTCAAACTCTGTCAAGTTGGTTGTTGAATAATGCTAAACAGACATTGTCAAGTCTTGCCATAGATGTAATAATATACTGGACACACACACACACACCTCAGTAGATGAGCCTTAGTTCTGGAAATAAGAATGAAAGATTAACCGATCAGTAACATAGTAATGAAAGGATAATAACGTAACATGGGAATAGCAGAGAACTCAGAGATCTGGGGAGGTGAGAGATGTTTTCTTTCCCAGTTAAATGAAAGAACATTCTGGTAGACTACAATATCTACTTTAGAAACTCTGATGTAAAGTGCCCTGAAGAAACCCCCTCGCTCCTCAGTCCTTATTGAATAGCATGGGGGAAGGGAGACAGCAGGAATCATAGCTCCGCCTAGTCTGCCCAGCACAGCGGAGAAGGCAGAGTCTGTGAACGGCTTGCGGGAACGGAACACGGCTAGTCGGACGTTTTCTCCCACAGAGGACGGTTCGAGGATTGCCATCACGGTTCGGAATCCGCCGGTTTAGGGGCTTTTCTAAATTACACTTGGATCTGCGATTAAAACGGCAAGCGATGAGGGAGCAGCTACGAAAGTAAGTGGGCAATGCATCTGCAGAATGAATGCAGTAAGATAGATTCGGCTACTGCCTGTGTGCTGCCTGTGACAATGTGCTGGCGTTCCTAGCAAGCAGGGTACAGAGGACGCAGTGGAAAGGAGGCAGAGACAGGCTGCTTGGGTAGTGTTCACCACACAGAGGCAGAGTAAGCGGTAGCAGCCAGCAGATGTGGTGCTGTTATCTAAAGCTAAGCTAGCCAAACCCAGCAGGTGTTCGGGGGGACTACAAAGCTCCGGTTAGGGCGACAGGATCCGGGGGTGTTTATGGCCCTCTAGCCGGCATATCGACATGATTGTCCCGAATCCCTTCGATAATGGAGGTTTTTGAGGAGAAGTCGTCATGCAGCTCGCTTTTCATCGTTTTATTTAATTATTTCCTATCATTATTTATTTATTATCTGTGTGCGTTAACTGTTTTATTTAATAGAAAATATCACTGTCTTCTTCTCGACACAGTCTCTGCGTCCGTCGAGCATTCCTTCACACACACAGAGGATAAATATCACCTTGGTGTGATAGCGAGGCTGATTTCAGGGTGATTGTTGCTGCGATTTAGTGCAATTGTCCGCGGTGTATTTGGCTATTTCTGGTGTTGTCAACCAGATATGGGCCGTTCATTGTTAGCAAACGGCCTTATAAAAGGTGCTGAGCTGACCAGCGGTCAACATTTCCAATCGCCCTGTCGGTGCTCAATCACGAGGATAGTCTCTCTGGGCAATGAATGAAGAACGGGATGTTCCCTGTTATAATCACATATATAAATAAATACATTACATTTATATGCGCTGTTATACCGTGGATAAAACATATGATTGTAGTGGTGAAATGGGCGCAAGGATTCGGGGGCGGGTGCAGATTCTTGGGCAGAAATGTGACTGCAGGTTTTGTGCGTGTAACGTGTGTGTGTGGGCGCGCGTGCCCTGACAAAACACAGCTCGAGCGTGAGATCCAAATCGCATCTTGGTTTTCTCAGCCTTTCTTTTCTTTTAGCTCGACTTGGAAGAGAATGTTGTGCCTAGGCACGTTTGGGTATTCTTCTGTCGCTTCTGTCTGTGTATATAAGGATCATATATCAATGAGTGTGTGGATTGTGGAGGTTTATAATTCACAGGAAGAGGTTGAGATACAATACAGGAACACTTGTCATTAGTAAGGGAATGGAAACTGTGCTGTGTGCTATTTATAATACCGTCTATCACGGCATGTATTGGGGTTAAAGATGAGCTACTTTATGAATGCAATAATCATAAATGATGCACAAGTCACATTTATGGGAAAAAATGAAACCTTCTATTATGAATTATTGAGATTCCATGTGAGTCATTCAAGGATTTCTTAAAACCTGTGACAGTGTGATTTGGCTTCACACATATTATGGCCTGTGTGTGTGTGTGTGTGTGTGTGTGTGTGTGTAGTCAAGTGTGTGTTTTATGAAGTAAGAAAGTACATCCATTTATCCCACTGATATAACATCATTCTTATCTGAACGCATTTTGAGGGTACTGTAACTCACCTATCTCTGGACATGGGTGTGGTCCCTCTGGACATGGGTGTGGTCCCTCTGGACATGGGTGTGGTCCCTCTGGACATGGGTGTGGTCCCTCTGGACATGGGTGTGGTCCCTCTGGACATGGGTGTGGTCCCTCTGGACATGGGTGTGGTCCCTCTGGACATGGGTGTGGTCCCTCTGGACATGGGTGTGGTCCCTCTGGACATGGGTGTGGTCCCTCTGGACATGGGTGTGGTCCCTCTGGACATGGGTGTGGTCCCTCTGGACATGGGTGTGGTCCCTCTGGACATGGGTGTGGTCCCTCTGGACATGGGTGTGGTCCCTCTGGACATGGGTGTGGTCCCTCTGGACATGGGTGTGGTCCCTCTGGACATGGGTGTGGTCCCTCTGGACATGGGTGTGGTCCCTCTGGACATGGGTGTGGTCCCTCTGGACATGGGTGTGGTCCCTCTGGACATGGGTGTGGTCCCTCTGGACATGGGTGTGGTCCCTCTGGACATGGGTGTGGTCCCTCTGGACATGGGTGTGGTCCCTCTGGACATGGGTGTGGTCCCTCTGGACATGGGTGTGGTCCCTCTGGACATGGGTGTGGTCCCTCTGGACATGGGTGTGGTCAGGCTGGTGGAGCTGACTGACAGGTCCCCTTCTGCCCAAAAGCATGGCATTTAGTTCAGCTTTATTTTACACATTTACTTTACAATTACATGGTCAATTGGTTATTACATATTAATTACTTAATAAGGACTTATTTTCTTTGGGATTCATTAAAACAATAACTACTTTGTTCCCCTAAAGGGTGTGTGTTCGATCACACTTGACAAGGTGAAGGAAGCCTAGTAGTCCTAGCCTTTGAATGTAGTGGTGCTGACGGTGCTGTAGCACCCCCTGATGAATCACAATTTATTAAATCATTTAAAAAATAAAATAATTCCACCAAATTAGTGCACTAGGCCTTTATTACTCCAGTTGGAGTGGAGAAAAATTCTTCCCACGGCCATGCTAGTAGTTACCTCTCAGTTTCCCTTCATACTACATCATTACCAGGTAAATGCTACTTCATCCCACAGGGACACACTTCAAGTGTGATTGCACTTGCAAGGACCCAAAACAAAAAGCCTTTGAAAGGTAGGTTACATCTGTGGTTCCCAACCTTTTTCGGTTACTGTACCACCAACTGAATTTTGCTCTGCCTGGAGTACCCCTGAAGTACCCCCTCAAGTGCATTTTACCAGTAGGCCTATGGTCACATGAGTCTTCTCAAGTAGCCCCTGTGGATAGGCCAAGTATCCCCAGGGGTCCTAGTACCCCTGGTTGGGAACCACTGGGTTACATGATTATCTTGACCCAAAACAAAAAGCCTTTGAAAGACAGGTTACATGATGATCTTAGATTGAGCTAAAACAAGCCCTGGATAGTTGACAGGAGTTTCACCTCAGCAGCAGCAGATCCAATATGTCCTCCTCAGTACAACATGTAAACATGACAGCATATAGAAGGAGAGGCAGACAGACAGGCAGGCAGACAGACAGACAGACAGGCAGGCAGGCAGACAGGTCTTTCTAGTAAAAGAGGTTGACATCTCAATGAGACACAGATTCCTGGTCACAGAAAGGACACAACATGGATAATGAATGTCTTTCTGTAGCTCTACTGGCGCTAGTGTGTTTCTTCACACACACACACACACACACACACACACACACACACACACACACACACACACACTGGGCCATGCTGTAGTCTCACAGTAGCTACAGGTTGAATGGCAGGTTTATTAGGATCATTACACTGCTGTTATTTTAGAGTTAGACTTGACATTGCAGCTGGTTGACTGTCTTGGAGAGATACCTACAGTATCATCATGTGTTCTCACATCTGTCTTGGTTTAACCCCTCAAAACAGGGTTACAATATAGCTTAGTAGTACAACAGTAATACTCCTACTACATTATAGTCACTATGGAAAACATTCAGTCATTCACTCTGGCCTCTACCGAACCTCTTTTTATAACAATGACATGAATAAACATAGAATTGATAGAATGCTTATAAATAGAAATGGTGAGAGGATCAGTCTCTTCCTGGAAATGCCTGATGGGATTACTCAACGCTTCATAGTGATGTAAAGTACCAGTACTGGTGTGTTTCATGTTTATATACAGGGATATACATGTATGCCTAGTGGAAGACGTCTTTTGACCTCAATGTGACAACCTGGTTATAAGGGGGAAACAACTAGGCTAAGGGAAATAGTGCTATTTTATAGTAGGAGGGGCTATGACATCATGCATCCACTGAGACACACCTTCAAATCAAGGATGGGATTCTGTTAGTTAGCCTATATGCTGGTGAGATAATACCATTATGTAGCCAGGGTGTGCCAGTAGAAGGTTTTGCTACATGAACAACCAGGTCTTAAATCAACATACTATGGAAACACTGCCTGTGTCCCAAATTACACCTTATTCCCTCTTGGTCAAAAGTAGTGCACAATAAAGGGATTGTGTCATTTGGGATGTAAACATTGACTTGACTTCTTGTCTGAACCTTCTGACGCATCACGTCTCCACACACTTCCTCATACACTCCCTTACCCACTCCTGCTCTATCTCCACACACTTCCTCATACACTCCCTTACCCACTCCTGCTCTATCTCCACACACTTCCTCATACACTCCCTTACCCACTCCTGCTCTATCTCCACACACTTCCTCATACACTCCCTTACCCACTCCTGCTCTATCTCCACACACTTCCTCATACACTCCCTTACCCACTCCTGCTCTATCTCCACACACTTCTTCAATCTACTTTGAGCTGTCAGCAGTGGTGAGGAGGAGGTGGGAGGGGAGCAGCATGTCAGCAGTGGTGAGGAGGAGGTGGGAGGGGAGCAGCGTGTCAGCAGTGGTGAGGAGGAGGTGGGAGGGGAGCAGCATGTCAGCAGTGGTGAGGAGGAGGTGGGAGGGGAGCAGCATGTCAGCAGTTGTGAGGAGGAGGTGGGAGGGGAGCAGCGTGTCAGCAGTGGTGAGGAGGAGGTGGGAGGGGAGCAGCATGTCAGCAGTGGTGAGGAGGAGGTGGGAGGGGAGCAGCATGTCAGCAGTTGTGAGGAGGAGGTGGGAGGGGAGCAGCATGTCAGCAGTGGTGAGGAGGAGGTGGGAGGGGAGCAGCATGTCAGCAGTGGTGAGGAGGAGGTGGGAGGGGAGCAGCGTGTCAGCAGTGGTGAGGAGGAGGTGGGAGGGGAGCAGCATGTCAGCAGTGGTGAGGAGGAGGTGGGAGGGGAGCAGCATGTCAGCAGTTGTGAGGAGGAGGTGGGAGGGGAGCAGCATGTCAGCAGTGGTGAGGAGGAGGTGGGAGGGGAGAAGCATGTCAGCAGTGGTGAGGAGGAGGTGGGAGGGGAGCAGCATGTCAGCAGTGGTGAGGAGGAGGTGGGAGGGGAGCATGTCAGCAGTGGTGAGGAGGAGGTGGGAGGGGAGCAGAACTCAGCAGTGGTGAGGAGGAGATGGGAGGGGAGCAGCATGTCAGCAGTGGTGAGGAGGAGGTGGGAGGGGAGCAGCATGTCAGCAGTGGTGAGGAGGAGGTGGGAGGGGAGCATGTCAGCAGTGGTGAGGAGGAGGTGGGAGGGGAGCAGCATGTCAGCAGTGGTGAGGAGGAGGTGGGAGGGGAGCAGCATGTCAGCAGTGGTGAGGAGGAGGTGGGAGGGGATAATGTCAGCAGTGGTGAGGAGGAGGTGGGAGGGGAGCATGTCAGCAGTGGTGAGGAGGAGGTGGGAGGGGAGCAGCATGTCAGCAGTGGTGAGGAGGAGGTGGGAGGGGAGCATGTCAGCAGTGGTGAGGAGGAGGTGGGAGGGGAGCAGCATGTCAGCAGTGGTGAGGAGGAGGTGGGAGGGGAGCATGTCAGCAGTGGTGAGGAGGAGGGGAGCATGTCAGCAGTGGTGAGGAGTAGGAAGAGAGGAGTGGTGGAAGAGAGGAGAGGTGGAGGAGAGGAGGTGGAGGAGAGGAGGTGGAGGAAGAGAGGAGAGGTGGAGGAGAGGAGGTGGAGGAAGAGAGGAGAGGAGAGGTGGAGGAGAGGAGAGGTGGAAGAGAGGAGGTGGAGGAAGAGAAGAGAGGTGGAAGAGAGGAGGTGGAGGAGAGGAGGTGGAGGAAGAGAGGAGGAGTAGGAAGAGAGGAGAGGTGGAGGAGAGATGGAGGTGGAAGAGAGGAGAGGAGAGGAGAGGAGGGGGAGGTGGAAGAGAGGAGAGGAGGAGGTGGAAGAGAGGAGAGGAGAGGAGGGGGAGGTGGAAGAGAGGTGGAGGAGGAAGAGAGGAGAGGAGGAGGTGGAAGAGAGGAGAGGAGGAGGTGGAAGAGAGGAGAGGAGGAGGTGGAAGAGAGGAGAGGAGGAGGTGGAAGAGAGGAGAGGTGGAGGTGGAAGAGAGGAGAGGAGGAGGTGGAAGAGAGGAGAGGAGGAGGTGGAAGAGAGGAGAGGAGGAGGTGGAAGAGAGGAGAGGAGGAGGTGGAAGAGAGGAGAGGAGGAGGTGGAAGAGAGGAGAGGAGGAGGTGGAAGAGAGGAGAGAGGAGAGGAGAGGAGAGGAGGGGGAGGTGGAAGAGAGGTGGAGGAGGAAGAGAGGAGAGGAGGAGGTGGAAGAGAGGAGAGGAGGAGGTGGAAGAGAGGAGAGGAGAGGAGGAGGTGGAAGAGAGGAGAGGAGGAGGTGGAAGAGAGGAGAGGAGGAGGTGGAAGAGAGGAGAGGAGGAGGTGGAAGAGAGGAGAGGGGGAGGTGGAAGAGAGGAGAGGGGGAGGTGGAAGAGAGGAGAGAGGTAGAACTGTAACTAGTAGCTAACACTTTGGCTAGACTAAGTGATTTGACACAGAGTCACTGTGAATGCAGGTGGAATTATATAACAGCTAGCTAGTCCAACTGCCGCCATACACACACACACACACACACACACACTGTGTGCACACCCACACACACACACTCCAGTGGAGGCAGCAGCGGCTGTCCTCTTTGCCAAGGTGAGAGAGGTTCATGCTGAGAGTTTTAGTCTAAGTGCTGTTTGGAATGCGGGAACCATCACTCACTGTCTTTACTGTCTTCCCTGGTTCCTTTACCCTGCTTCACCCCACAGGACCCATCACTGTCTTTACTGTCTTCACTGGTTCCTTTACCCTGCTTCACCCCACAGGACCCATCACTGTCTTTACTGTCTTCCCTGGTTCCTTTACCCTGCTTCACCCCACAGGACCCATCACTGTCTTTACTGTCTTCCCTGGTTCCATTACCCTGCTTCACCCCACAGGACCCATCACTGTCTTTACTGTCTTCACTGGTTCCTTTACCCTGCTTCACCCCACAGGACCCATCACTGTCTTTACTGTCTTCCCTGGTTCCTTTACCCTGCTTCACCCCACAGGACCCATCACTGTCTTTACTGTCTTCCCTGGTTCCTTTACCCTGCTTCACCCCACAGGACCCATCACTGTCTTTACTGTCTTCCCTGGTTCCTTTACCCTGCTTCACCCCACAGGACCCATCACTGTCTTTACTGTCTTCCCTGGTTCCTTTACCCTGCTTCACCCCACAGGACCCATCACTGTCTTTACTGTCTTCCCTGGTTCCTTTACCCTGCTTCACCCCACAGGACCCATCACTGTCTTTACTGTCTTCCCTGGTTCCTTTACCCTGCTTCACCCCACAGGACCCATCACTGTCTTTACTGTCTTCCCTGGTTCCTTTACCCTGCTTCACCCCACAGGACCCATCACTGTCTTTACTGTCTTCCCTGGTTCCTTTACCCTGCTTCACCCCACAGGACCCATCACTGTCTTTACTGTCTTCCCTGGTTCCTTTACCCTGCTTCACCCCACAGGACCCATCACTGTCTTTACTGTCTTCCCTGGTTCCTTTACCCTGCTTCACCCCACAGGACCCATCACTGTCTTTACTGTCTTCCCTGGTTCCTTTACCCTGCTTCACCCCACAGGACCCATCACTGTCTTTACTGTCTTCCCTGGTTCCTTTACCCTGCTTCACCCCACAGGACCCATCACTGTCTTTACTGTCTTCCCTGGTTCCTTTACCCTGCTTCACCCCACAGGACCCATCACTGTCTTTACTGTCTTCCCTGGTTCCTTTACCCTGCTTCACCCCACAGGACCCATCACTGTCTTTACTGTCTTCCCTGGTTCCTTTACCCTGCTTCACCCCACAGGACCCATCACTGTCTTTACTGTCTTCCCTGGTTCCTTTACCCTGCTTCACCCCACAGGACCCATCACTGTCTTTACTGTCTTCCCTGGTTCCTTAACCCTGCTTCACCCCACAGGACCCATCACTGTCTTTACTGTCTTCCCTGGTTCCTTTACCCTGCTTCACCCCACAGACACACACACCACACCACACACACACACACACACACACACACACACACACACACACAATCAATGTGTACACGGCGTCACACGTGATATAACCCCTTTGTGTCCTCTTTACAGTCAACATGTCCCTTGTTGTGTGTGTGTGTGTATATTCAGGCAGGTGCACAGACAGGGCTCTACCTGCAGAGCACATACCCCTTTGCCCTTCCAGTCTCCAAAGTGCCCTTTTGGGTGGTGGTAGAAATTCCACACAAATATTTTTTGTTGTATACATTTTTTGTTGCTGTTGTTCTGAACCCACTGCCTGCAAGTCATCGTGTTAACTGTAGCATATGCTAGGATTATTAAAGTGAATAAGAATAAAGCTTTTGAAACTAAGGGTTATTTATTTGTGTCATTTAATTTGACACAAATACATTTGGCATCTATTGCTTTTATGTAACTAAATTATCTAAGTCATAATTGCTTAACGAGCGGTTGCGTAAAAAACACTTTTTTTGATCACATGTCCCCCAAAAGGTCTGTGCACGGCCCTGGTTGTATTGACCTGTATTCTCCTGATCTCTCCTCCAGCCACCAGACACAGACAACATGCTGGGACCATCCCAAGATGGCCGAGCTCTACCAGTCTCTGGGTAAGAAGTCCACATACAGTGGACCAAGTAGGACCTATTTCAGATGCACTTGATTAGGTTTGCCCTGTATAGGGTTGCAAAATTCCATGAACTTTCAATAAATCCCGGTTGGATTTCCTGCTTATTCCCTTCTGATTCCGGGAATCCTCCAACCAGGATTTCGGGAAAACCAGGGAATTTATTGAAAGATTCCGGAATTTTGCAACCCTAGGTCTATGCAATTGTATTTGTACTGTACCAAAAGTGTGAACTCCAAGATAAATCAAGTGCAGCTCAAGTAGCTGGCCAATATCTGATTATGGATGGAGATAGCACTGTTTTACAGTGTATTTAGTTTTAGTGACTGTCTCTCCATGTGTCTCTGCAGCCGACCTGAACAACGTGCGTTTCTCAGCCTACCGGACAGCCATGAAGCTGAGGCGCCTGCAGAAAGCTCTCTGTCGTAAGTCCAGGCCCCTCACCTAGTCACCACCCCAAACTACCTCCTCTACTCCATCACCCCTCCATCCCCCTCACAGAGACACTGTCCTACAGTACCTCCTCTACTCCAGCACCCCTCCATCCCCCTCACAGAGTCACTGTCCTACAGTACCTCCTCTACTCCAGCACCCCTCCATCCCCCTCACAGAGACACTGTCCTACAGTACCTCCTCTACTCCATCACCCCTCCATCCCCCTCACAGAGACACTGTCCTACAGTACCTCCTCTACTCCATCACCCCTCCATCCCCCTCACAGAGACACTGTCCTACAGTACCTCCTCTACTCCAGCACCCCTCCATCCCCCTCACAGAGACACTGTCCTACAGTACCTCCTCTACTCCAGCACCCCTCCATCCCCCTCACAGAGACACTGTCCTACAGTACCTCCTCTACTCCAGCACCCCTCCATCCCCCTCACAGAGACACTGTCCTACAGTACCTCCTCTACTCCAGCCCCCCTCCATCCCCCTCACAGAGACACTGTTCTACAGTACCTCCTCTACTACCACTCACCCTCTCCTTCTTTGTCCTCCCCTCACACTCTCCATCACTCACTCATTCATCATCCCTGTCTCTCTTTCCACCAAGCTCTATTACACATCAGTTACTCTATTACACATCAGTTACTCTATTACACATCAGTTACTCTATTACACATCAGTTACTCTATTACACATCAGTTACTCTATTACACATCAGTTACTCTGTTACACATCAGTTACTCTGTTACACATCAGTTACTCCCGAGTGGCGCAGCGGTCTAAGGCACTGCATCTCAGTGCTTGAGGCGTCACTACAGACCCCCTGGTTCGATTCCAGGCTGTATCACAACCGGCCGTGATTGGGAGTCCCATAGGGCGGCGCACAATTGGCCCAGCGTCGTCCAGGTTTGGCCGGTGTAGGCCGTCATTGTAAATAAGAATTTGTTCTTAACTGACTTGCCTAGTTAAATAAAGGTCAAATAAAAAAAAAATTAAAATAATAATACATCAGTTACTCTATTACACACCCTCTTACTCATCAAACGCTCTCTTTCTCTTACCCACACTCACCCTCTCCTCTCCTCTCCTCTCCTCTCCTCTCCTCTCCTCTCCTCTCCTCTCCTCTCCTCTCCTCTCCTCTCCTCTCCTCTCCTCTCCTCTCCTCTCCTCTCCTCTCCTCTCCTCTCCTCCTCCTCCTCTCCTCTCCTCTCCTCTCCTCTCCTCTCCTCTCCTCTCCTCTCCTCTCCTCTCCTCTCCTCTCCTCTCCTCTCCTCTCCTCTCCTCTCCTCTCCTCTCCTCTCCTCTCCTCTCCTCTCCTCTCCTCTCCTCTCCTCTCCTCTCCTCTCCTCTCCTCTCCTCCCTCCCCCTTTCGCGCCCTCCCTCTCTCCTCTCCCCCCCCTCCCTCCCTCTCCTCCTCTCCTCCCTCCCCCCTCTACTCTCCAGTGGACCTCCTGGGTATGCCTGCGGCGTGTGAGGTCTTTGAGCAGCATGGCCTGAAGCAGAATGAGCAGCTGATGGACATCATGCAGGTGATGACATGTCTGACCAGCCTCTATGAGAAACTGGACCAGCAGCATGGGAACCTGGTCAACGTCCCACTGTGTGTCGACATGTGTCTCAACTGGCTGCTCAATGTTTACGACACGTACGTATAGTACACACAAAACACTAACGACACGTACCTAACGACACGTACCTAACGACAGGTACCTAACGACACGTACCTAACGACAGGTACCACCTAACGACAGGTACCTAACGACAGGTACCTAACGACAGGTACCTAACGACAGGTACCTAACGACACGTACCTAACGACACGTACCTAACGACACGTACCTAATGACAGGTACCTAACGACAGGTACCTAACGACGCGTACCTAACGACACGTACCTAACGACACGTACCTAACGACACGTACCTAACGACAGGTACCTAACGACAGGTACCTAACGACAGGTACCTAACGACACATACCTAACGACAGGTACCTAACGACAGGTACCTAACGACAGGTACCTAACGACACGTACCTAACGACACGTACCTAACGACACGTCCCTAACGACATGTACCTAACGACAGGTCCCCAATGACACGTACCTAACGACACGTCCCTAACGACACATACCTAACGACACTCACTGATTGATGAGTATATGATTGATTGATATGATTGATTGACATCTGATTGATTGATATGATTGATTGGTTTCACAGAGGAAGAAGTGGAAAAATCAGAACTCTGTCCTTCAAAACTGGCATCATCTCACTCTGCAAAGCACACCTGGAGGACAAATACAGATGTAAGTAATGACTACTCTTTTTATTACCACACCTGGAGGACAAATGTGACTGACCGCCTCGATTCGGTCTTATGTAGCAAAATTTGAAATTGTGTTTTTTACATTGGGATAAAAGTAGAGACTCAGAGCTAGAAAATGGTATATCATACACTGTAGTTGAAGAACAATGGGAAAGTAATTCTACTTTGAAAGTTGATAAACTTGTAACCCCACTTTTGAAAAAATGGCCCTTGAAAGTTTTGGTAAACCTACTGGAGAGCTCTTCTTTGTCTACACCCATTCTGCATCGTTCACACCCTCCTAAGCCTTAGCTTCACCCATCTCTTTAAGGATTCACGTGAGGCCATTTGCTAACCAGTGATTAGTGTAGTAAACAACCAAAGATTTCAAGACTAAAAGTAGTAAAAAGTCCAGATAAAAATACACTTTATCTAGTCCTTGGCCTATATCCTAATCTGACTTTGGTGAAGGTCATGTTGTTCTTCACATTACCGTCTCTTGTAAACACACAATATATCAAATTAAATAAAAAGTTGATTTGTCACATGCACAGGATACAGAAGGTGTAAACAGTACAGTGAAATGGTTACTTGCATAGTAGCAATATCAAAAACAGAAAGCGTCCAGATAAAAATATGTTATAAATATTTTATAATTATTAGATGATGCTTACCTGACACACTTGTCTAAATCGATGGGTCATGTGAAGGAAATGCTATAACCAACCCCCAACCACATCTAGCTAAGTGGATGGGTCACTATTGTCTAGACATGTACACATGTTCATGAAATACAATAGATGGCCGTAATCACCCCCAGCCCTGGCTAACGTGATGGGTCATGTCATCATCTGGTGCTTTGTTTAGACATGTAGCTAGCTAGCTAAACAATGAACCGGCATAATCCCAACTCATACTACTACCAACCATTACAAACATAGCTGTAGTATGAATCTGCAGGTAGCTAAAGCTAACCAACCAGGTTCAATGTTAGCTAGCTAACATTAGGCTATAACTAAGGGATTTCTGATTTGAATAATATTACTACACAGATCATACATGTAACTTTAGCTAGCAAGCCAGCAAGCTAACGAACAGTACGCTTTAACTTGCAATGAAAACAACTTTCGGACAAAATTTGAAATGTACAATGCCTTGCAAAAGTATTCATCCCCCTTGGCGTTTTTCCTATTTTGTTCCATTACAACCTGTATTTTATTTTATTTCTTTTTTTCTATTTCATGTAATGGACATACATAAAATAGCCCAAATTGGTGAAGTGAAATGAAAAAAATAACTTGTTTTTAAAAATTCAAAAAAATATATAACGGAAAAGTGGTGCGTGCATATGTATTCACCCCCTTTGCTATGAAGCCCCTAAATAAGATCTGGTGCAACCAATTACCTTCAGAAGTCACATAATTAGTTAAATAAAGTCCACCTGTGTGCAATCTAAGTGTCACATGATCTGGCATATGATCTCAGCATTTATACACCTGTTCTGAAAGGCCCCAGAGTCTGCAACACCACTAAGCAAGGGGCACCACCAAGCAAGCGGCACCATGAAGACCAAGGAGCTCTCCAAACAGGTCAGGGACAAAGTTGTGGAGAAGTACAGATCAGGGTTGGGTTATAAAAAAATATCCGAAACTTTTAACATCCCACGGAGCACCATTAAATCCATTATTAAAAAATTGAAAGAATATGGCAACACAACAAACCTGCCAAGAGAAGGCCGCCCACCAAAACTCACGGACCAGGCAAGGAGGGCATTAATCAGAGCGGCAACAAAGAGTCCAAAGATAACCCTGAAGGAGCTGCAAAGCTCCACAGCGGAGATTGGAGTATCTGACAATAGGACCACTTTAAGCTGTACACTCCACAGAGTTGGGCTTTACGGAAGAATGGCCAGAAAAAAGCCATTGCTTAAAGAAATATATAAGCAAACACGTTTGGTGTTCGCCAAAAGCCATGTGGGAGACTCCCCAAACATATGGAAGAAGTTACTCTGGTCAGATGGCCATCAAGGAAAACGCTATGTCACCCCGAGAACACCATCTCCACAGTGAAGCATGATGGTTGCAGCATCATGCTGTGGGGATGTTTTTCATCGGCAGGGACTGGGAAACTGGTCAGCATTTAAGGAATGATGGATGGCGCTAAATAAAGGGAAATTCTTGAGGGAAACCTGTTTCAGTCTTCCAGAGATTTGAGACTGGGACGGAGGTTCACCTTCCAGAAGGACAATGACCCTAAGCATACTGCTAAAGCAACACTCGAGTGGTTTAAGGGGAAACATTTAAATGTCTTGGAATGGCCTAGTCAAAGCCTAGACTTCAATCCAATTGAGAATCTGTGGTATGACTTAAAGATTGTTGTACACCAGCGGAACCCATCCAACTTGAAGGAGCTGGAGCAGTTTTGTCTTGAAGAATGGGCAAAAATCCCAGTGGCTAGATGTGCCAAGATTATAGAGACATACCCCAAGGGACTTGCAGCTGTAATTGCTGCAAAAGGTGGCTCTACAAAGTATTGATTTTGAGGGGGTGAATAGTTATGTATGCTCAAGTTTTCTGTTTTTTTGTCTTATTTCTTGTTTGTTTCACAAGAAAAAATATTTTGCATCTTCAGTGGTAGGCATGTTGTGTAAATCAAATGCCCAAAAAATCAATTTTAATTCCAGGTTGTAAGGCAACAAAATAGGAAAAATGCAAAGGGGGGTGAATAATTTCACAAGTCACTGTATAATATCTGAAAATGTAGCTAGACTCTTACCCGTATACATGGATGAACGCTTCACGGCAGACTGGAACCATTTAACTCAGTTTTGTTTGTAGCTACATCTTGTTTGGCCAGCGTTGAGTCAAGTCACTCCTGTTCACACTGACCGTGGCGTGTGCAGAAAGTAGCAAATCACTTTTTCCAACTGATCTGTCGATATATTTCAGAAATGGTGCGGTAGAAAGGACTATCAACACATACTGAGCAGCTCACGTTATAAACAGAAGCATGCTACATGGCAGACCAATCCAAACTCATCTCCCGGCATGTCCAGCCCATCCATTATCTCAGTCAATCATGGCTAGCGAGAAGGTATTTTTCCGTGGCTAAACCAACTAGGCTCGTAATTTAACAATGTTATTTGTATTTACGGATGGAATACACGTTTGTTATTAAGGCACATGAAAGTTCACATCTTCCAGAAGGCATTTCTGCCAAAAAAATGCATTTTGATAAAAATAATTATGTTTACGTTCAAATGCCTCTCCTGTGAAGTAGTGACATGCGACATATGCCTAGTTTCCTGAAACGAGTCACAAATACAGATGGGGAAGTAATGACTGATCTTTATATTACCACACCTGGAGGACAAATACAGATGGAAGTAATGACTGATCTTTATATTACCACACCTGGAGGACAAATACAGATGGAAGTAGGGACTACTCTTTATGATATTATTAGCAGCAGATGTGGCAACACATAGTGTAAAAACCCATGGCCAGATTGTTGATTTGATGATAGATTTTCATGCATCAAGTAGGCATGACACATAAAACCCCTCCAAACAGCTGTGTGGGTGTGTGTTGTTGTTGGTATAGCTAGTGTATGGAGGCAGTATCCTATGTGGTCTATTCTGTTAGTGTGTTGGTATGTATCTCTGGACTTGGGTATTTACCTCTCCAGTGCTCTCTGCCTCCCTCCCTCCCCCACCTCTATCAGTCCTGTTCCGCCAGGTAGCCAGTGCGACAGGGTTCTGTGACCAGCGGAGGCTGGGTCTTCTCCTCCATGATTCCATCCAGATCCCCCGTCAGCTGGGAGAGGTGGCCTCCTTCGGGGGCTCCAACATCGAGCCCAGCGTCCGCAGCTGCTTCCAGTTTGTATGTGGAGCTAGTAGCAATGGTCGTAGCTATGCACACACACACACACACACACACACACACACACACACACACACACACACACACACACACACACACACACACACACAACGTACATATAACATACAGGCGTATAAACTACCTCACATTCTACACTACTGTGCTAAACACCTTCTGCAGATCACATGCATTTCATGAAAAACCACACTATGCAATGTGGGGAAATGTCTTATAAAGTGTCTCTTTAGGTAGAGATGTCCTGTGTGGTTAATCAGTAGGTCTATACATTGCACTCTGCTAGCTATGTTAGCCAAAGTACATCTGTTAGCCTGCTAGCTATGTTAGCCAAAGTACATCTGTTAGCCTGCTATCTATGTTAGCCAAAGTACATCTGTTAACCTGCTAGCTATGTTAGCCAAAGTACATCTGTTAGCCTGCTAGCTATGTTAGCCAAAGTACATCTGTTAGCCTGATATCTATGTTAGCCAAAGTATATATGTTAGCCTGCTAGCTATAGCCCAGTGAAACACCATATTGAATGTGTTAGCCAAAGTATATCTGTTAGCCTGCTATCTATGTTAGCCAAAGTACATCAGTTAGCCTGCTAGCTATGGTGAATCACCATACTGAATCTGTTAGCCACAAGTACATCTGTTAGCCTAGCTATAGTGAATCACCATACTGAATGTGTTAGCCAAAGTACATCTGTTAGCCTGCTAGCTATAGTGAATCACCATACTGAATCTGTTAGCCACAAGTACATCTGTTAGCCTAGCTATAGTGAATCACCATACTGAATGTGTTAGCCAAAGTACATCTGTTAGCCTGCTATCTATGTTAGCCAAAGTACATCTGTTAGCATGCTAGCTATAGTGAATCACCATACTGAATGTGTTAGCCAAAGTACATATGTTAGCCTGCTAGCTATAGTGAATCACCATACTGAATGTGTTAGCCACAGTACATCTGTTAGCCTGCTAGCTATAGTGAATCACCATACTGAATGTGTTAGCCAAAGTACATATGTTAGCCTGCTATCAATGTTAGCCAAAGTACATCTGTTAGCCTGCTAGCTATAGTGAATCACCATACTGAATGTGTTAGCCAAAGTACATATGTTAGCCTGCTACCTATGTTAGCCAAAGTACATCTGTTAGCCTGCTAGCTATGTTAGCCAAAGTACATCTGTTAGCCTGATATATATGTTAGCCAAAGTACATATGTTAGCCTGCTAGCTGTGAAACACCATATTGAATGTGTTAGCCAAAGTATATCTGTTAGCCTGCTATCTATGTTAGCCAAAGTACATCAGTTAGCCTGCTAGCTATGGTGAATCACCATACTGAATGTGTTAGCCAAAGTACATCTGTTAGCCTGCTAGCTATAGTGAATCACCATACTGAATGTGTTAGCCACAGTACATCTGTTAGCCTAGCTATAGTGAATCACCATACTGAATGTGTTAGCCAAAGTACATCTGTTAGCCTGCTATCTATGTTAGCCAAAGTACATCTGTTAGCATGCTAGCTATAGTGAATCACCATACTGAATGTGTTAGCCAAAGTACATATGTTAGCCTGCTAGCTATAGTGAATCACCATACTGAATGTGTTAGCCACAGTACATCTGTTAGCCTGCTAGCTATAGTGAATCACCATACTGAATATGTTAGCCAAAGTACATATGTTAGCCTGCTATCTATGTTAGCCAAAGTACATCAGTTAGCCTGCTAGCTATAGTGAATCACCATACTGAATGTGTTAGCCAAAGTACATCTGTTAGCCTGCTAGCTATAGTGAATCACCATACTGAATGTGTTAGCCAAAGTACATCTGTTAGCCTGCTAGCTATAGTGAATCACCATACTGAATATGTTAGCCAAAGTACATATGTTAGCCTGCTATCTATGTTAGCCAAAGTACATCAGTTAGCCTGCTAGCTATAGTGAATCACCATACTGAATGTGTTAGCCAAAGTACATCTGTTAGCCTGCTAGCTATAGTGAATCACCATACTGAATATGTTAGCCAAAGTACATATGTTAGCCTGCTATCTATGTTAGCCAAAGTACATCAGTTAGCCTGCTAGCTATAGTGAATCACCATACTGAATGTGTTAGCCAAAGTACATATGTTAACCTGCTAGCTATAGTGAATCACCATACAGAATGTGTTAGCCAAAGTACATATGTTAGCCTGCTAACTATGTTAGCCAAAGTACATCTGTTAGCCTGCTAGCTATAGTGAATCACCATACTGAATGTGTTAGCCAAAGTACATCTGTTAACCTGCTAGCTATGTTAGCCAAAGTACATCAGTTAGCCTGCTAGCTATAGTGAATCACCATACTGAATGTGTTAGCCACAGTACATCTATTACCCTATGGTCATCTGTAATCTATGGTCCATCTGTCAGCCAGTGGAAATCACTTCTCTACAGTTGTCACTGCATCTGTTTCCAGCAGTAAATATGGCCATGGAAAATATGTAGAGTGGAATGGAAAACGTCTGCTTTACGATCCAGGAGAAAACAGTAGCATGAAAGTTATATGATAGAGTGTAATGGAAAACCCCTGCTTTACAATCCAGGAGAAAACAGTAGCAGGACAGTTTGTAGTTCTGTATTATTTTATACTGGTAAAACGGCTTGTTTGCCCCAGAGCAATACAGCCATACACTTTATCCATACCT